>NW_014579452.1:33178-33422 GCF_000485595.1 Priapulus caudatus
GAGGAGGAAATGTCTGTGTGCGTGCGTGCGTGCGTGTGCGTGCGTGTGCGTGCGAGCGTGCATGTGTGTGAGAGAGAGAGAGGGGGAGGCAGAGCGTGAGAGTCAAAGAAAAAAATAGATAAATTTAGAGAGAGAGAGCAAGCTATATATACCGACACAAGGGGTGAGCGGGGGTGGGAGAGAGGTGTATATGAATATATACAGATATATCTATAATATACAGATATATATATCTATATATATA
>NW_014579452.1:34388-35929 GCF_000485595.1 Priapulus caudatus
AGAGAGAGAGAGAGAGAGAGAGAGAGAGAGGATTAATAGATCCCTGGTTCGGCTGCGAACTCCCTCCTCCTCCTACCTCCCCCTACCCCCACGTACTCCCTCTCCTACCCTTACCCCACCTCCTACCTTCCCCTACCCCTCCTCCTCCTTCCTCCCCTTACCCCTACCTCCTCCCTTCCTCTACCCCACCTCCCTTATCCTGCCCTCCTCCTCCCTCCCCTACCCCTCCTCCTTCTTTCTCCCCCTACCCCCACGTACTCCCTCCCCTACATTTACCCCACCTCCTACCTCCCCCTACTCCCACGTACTCCCTCCCCTACCCTTACCCCCTTCTACCTCCTTCTACCTCTACCTCCTTCCTCCCCTAACCATCCTCCTTCTTACTCTCCCTACCCTACCTCCTCCTTCCACCCCCTACCCCTACCTCCTTCCTTCCCCTACTCAACCTCCTCCCTTATCCTGCCCCCCTCCTGCCTCCCTTACCCCTCATCCTCTTTCCTCCCCTACCTCTCTTCCTCCTGCCTCCCCCTACCCCTCCTCCTCCTTTCTCCCCTACCCCTACCTCCTCCCTTTCCCTACTCCACCTCCTCCCTTCCTCTACCCCACCTTCTCCCTTATCCTGCCCTCCTCCTCCCTTCCCTACCCCTCCTTCTCCTTACTCTCCCTACCCCTCCTCCTCCTTCCTCCTCCTCCTCCTCCTCCTCCTCCCCGTCCTCCACCGTCCCTCTAGCGAGAACATTATTGCAGTTTTCTAGCGGTTAATTTCGAGTGCGACAGGCGGCAATCTAAGCAGTATTATTGGGTTTTACAGAAGGCTGCGCACTGAAGACTTACGCACGAAATTAGCGCCCAGAATTTCTTTTGTAGTTCCCGCGGGACATGAGTCAGTCACACGAACACGCGCTAACAAATAAATAAAAATATTTTAACAAAATCGAATCCATTATTTCTCGCGACGGTCGTGCGCATGCCGTCACACAAACACGCGCTAATCATAAAAAAAATAAAATAAATAAAATAAATAAAAAATCGAATCCATTATTTCTCGCGACGGTCGTGCGCGTTCCGTCACGCGAACACACGCTAATAAAAAATGAAGAAATAAAAGAAATAAAAAATCGCATCCGTTATTTCTCGCCACGGTTGTGGTTTCATTCCGAGAAAAAACTACAAAAAAACATTCGCGCAAATTTCGAGTCGAGTACAGCCGCCTTCAAAAAACCCGATGAGACTTTGTATGCAGGCGACAGATATCCACATCCAAGTGTGGCCTAGAGCCCCGCTGGCGCAATAATACACTGTGCAAGTGATGCAGCCTACTTTTCTTTGCTGGAGGCGGTATAGCTAATTACAACCAAGGCTTACCACACATTACTATATATAGAAGGTCGTTTTTATACACAATACTATATAATTATATATGCGGCCTTGATGGGCCGCCAGCATACACTATACTACAATACTATATAGATGGCAGTAGGCCACCGTCATACAAATACTATATATGTGGCCTTAATTGGGCCCCCATCATACACTATGAT
>NW_014579452.1:37194-37841 GCF_000485595.1 Priapulus caudatus
TTTTGTAAGTGCAGTAACAGTGGGAGTATTTTAAATTAATTTCTGTTCGATGCTTATTCAGGCCTGCAGCCTATGGACGCCCTCTCTCCTTCAACACTCCTTCAATATTCCTTCTTGTTCAACACCTAAAGCCACACTTGGGTGTGCATATCTGTCGCCTGCACTTTGTATGCTGGCTACGACGCGCGCGCACCTAGCGGCAGAAATCATCAACTACGGTGTGTGTTTTTTTCGGCGCGGTGCGGTTATGCAAATGATGTCAGTTAATGAGAGAGAACTCGGGCGCGAACAAACGCGCTCTTCGCGCGTGCATTTCAAATCTTTTCTTTCTCCTCTTCTTTTTTTGGGGGTGCTCGCGTGAATGCGGTTTACCAGTTTTAATTAAAGTTTGTATCGTGTAAAAGCAAAAATCCCATCGCGTGTGAGTGAGTCTGAGGGTGCGTTACCATGGTTTCGCTTTTCGTCTGCCCCCCCCCCCGTGTCCCGCATGACGACGCAAATTGGTATTGTGATGTCTGACCTTTGCTTAATATGTGCGATGTAGCGAGGTGGCACGTATTAACTTATTTACGTATTTTCATGGGAGAGAGAGAGAAGTGATAGTAAGGGAAGGAGAGAGAGAGAGAGAGAGAGCGCGGGAGGGGGCG
>NW_014579453.1:0-971 GCF_000485595.1 Priapulus caudatus
AACATGATGTCACCTGGGAGGGGGGGGGGGGAGGTCGTCAGCCCCTGCCGCGTGAGAGATGGGTAGTGTAGAATTTACCCGAATGAGCAACGAGGGTAAAATATTGGTATAGAGTAAATGCCCACCTCGTAAGAACTGCAGCAAACATAGCTGGCTGCATACCTGCACCCATGCTATTCTTTCTATCCCTCCATCAAAGCTAACCACAACACAATCACCAAGCATACGTTACCAGCACTACAAGGAGTACCATACCAGCGATACGCACACGCACAGGCACGCACGGACGCACGCACGAACGCACGCACGCACGCATACACACACACACACACACACGCACGCACGCACTCACGCACGCACACACACACGCACACACACACACACACATACACGCACGCACACACGCATACACACACATACACGCACACGCACACGCACACGCACGCACACACACACACACACCCTACCCCCCAGCGACTCACAGACGCCTGAGCGAGTGTTTGTTTTTATTTGACCTTAACTTCTGGACTCCAGCCAGCTCCTTGACCAAAGTACGGCACAAACAGATTCGTGACGAGGAAAGCACGTGATATTCCAAAAGAAATGGCATAACAAACAGTAGCTGAACGTATAGGCATTACCGTGGCTAAGTGCAATCGCAAAACGTATCGATTGATCGGGGCCAGCAGGAGGCAGAGTTAATTAGAGTTGGAGTTAATTAGGGTTGTAGGGTTGGAGTTGATTAGGGTTGGAGTTAATTAGGGTTGGAGTTAATTAGGGTTGGAGTTAATTAGGGTTGGAGTTAATTAGGGTTGGAGTTAATTAGGGTTGGAGTTAATTAGGGTTGGAGTTAATTAGGGTTGGAGTTAATTAAGGTTGGAGTTAATTAAGGTTGGAGTTAATTAGGGTTGGAGTTAATTAGAATTGGAGTTAATTAGGGTTGGAGTTAATTAGGGTTGGAGTTAATTAGG
>NW_014579453.1:2516-3762 GCF_000485595.1 Priapulus caudatus
GAGAGAGAGAGAGAGAGAGAGAGAGAGAGAGAGAGAGAGAGAGAGATAGAGAGCACTTGTTATTTCATTATCATTATTCATTATCAAATTTGTCACGTATATTCCCCCATTGACGTCATCGATTCTCATTATCACCAAACCGTGTTTTTTTTCACAGCGATAACCCACTGGGGAGCGTGAACTGAAGCGAGGGCGCACCCACAGGAAGTGTCATAGATCGGTCCAGACTACATCCTGATTACAACAAAACCCGACACGAGATGGCAGCACCAGCAGCAGTGCGTGTGGGTTGACGATCACCCTATCCCCTAGCTGCAGCCGGGGGCCGGCAGAGTTAAGCCACGACAATCTCAAGTGGGTGACGAGATCGGACGCGCGAGTGCTACACCCTCGATGCGTTGACACGCGTTTCTGTGTTGAAGATCAGGGAAAAGCGATAGCGCGTCGAGACGACTGGAGATTGGCGAGCATTTCAGATTCGACGATGCCGAGTAGAGGTAGGTGAAACTTCACACGTCTATAGTAGTAATATATACACAAGACGTAGGCGCACATCGTACATGCTGCTCGTAGAGGTGGCTGAGAGCTGGCGCGTATATATATATATATGTACAAGGCGTAGAGGCACATCCACGTAGAGAAACGATGCGCATTCGTCGCCGAGTAGTTTTGTCTCAGAGGAGGCCCACTGTGCAGGGGTCACGACTGTACGGCCATCCACAGAGTATCTACTTATCTGCCTCATCTCGTGCCGAATTCCGCGTAAAACGAACGTCATCCGTATATTCAGTTGAATCACTACGGTTCGGGTGCTGCGAAGCCGCTAATACAATTGGCTTACCGTGTCCTAGGAACCGGATGCATTTTTTACCACTAGCATGAAAACTACTTCGTCCCCAAACTTTGGCGCATTATGTGATAAGCTGGGCCCTAATAATTTTACATTAGGAGTCCAGATTTTATCGTTGCTCTAGTACTCATCTACACCCCCAAGTACTCACACACAGTGTCGCTTACTCACCCGTGGTCTTGTGTAATCCCCTGCTGTAGTCTCACGTACTCACCTGTAGTCTGGCATACTCAACCACGGTCTCGTGTACTCACCAGTCCACCTCGAGTACTGACCGGCACCCCTAATACTCACGCACCCGTACTGTCTCGCGTACTCACCCGCCCACCTGAGTACTCACCCGTGGTCTCACGTAATCACCCGCCCACCTGAGTACTCACCCGTGGTCTCACGTAA
>NW_014579453.1:8836-15551 GCF_000485595.1 Priapulus caudatus
GCGAGCGCGTCGTCGCCGCCGACGTGCTCGTGTTCGCGACGGGGTACCGCTACTCGTACCCGTTCCTCGACGCGTCGTGCGGCGTGCGCGTGACGGACGGCGGCCGCCGCCTGCGCCCGCTCTTCAAGCACATGTTCCACGCCGACCACGCGACGCTCGTCTTCCTCGGAACGATGAACAACGGCAGCGACTTCACGCTTCCCTACCTGCAGGTACCCGCCGCGCTGCGCGCGCTCGAGGGCTCCCTCATGCTGCCGTCGCCGGCGGCGATGCACGCAGACGAGGAGCGCGAACAGCAGGAGCGTGCACGCACGGGGCTCCTGCCGCGGCACGCGCACGCCTTCTACCACGCGCCGAACTGGACGCCCGAGAAGTACGCGCGCGACCTCGTGGCGTTCGCCGGCGTGCGAGACGTCTTCGACGAGATGCGGAAGTACGAGGCGCTGCGGCTGCTGCACGCGGCGCAGCGCGAGGACTGCCTCCGCTTCCGCGACGCGCGCTTCCCCTACCCCTACTACACGTACGCTGCCGACGACGACGACGACGACGGTGGAGGGGGAGGGGGAGGGGGCAAGGAGGAGGGAGAGACAGCGACGCCCTCGTGATACGAGAGTGCGAACTGCGTGCGACCGTGGCGCCCGGGCGGTGGCGCCCTCCTGATACGAGAGTGCGAACTGCGTGCGACCGTGGCGCCCGGGCGGTGGCGCCCTCCTGATACGAGAGTGCGAAATGCGTGCGACCGAGGCACCCGGGCGGTGGCGCCCTCGTGATACGAGAGTGCGAACTGCGTGCGACCGTGGCGCCCTCGTGATACGAGAGTGCGAACTGCATGTGACCGTGGCGCCCTCCTGATACGAGAGTTCGAACTGCGTGCGACTGTGGCGCCCTCATCATACGAGAGTGCGAACTGCGTGAGACCGTGGCGCCCTCCTGATACGAGAGTGCAAACTGCGTGCGACTGTGGCGCCCTCATGATACGAGTGCGAACTGCGTGTGACCGTGGCGCCCTCGCGTACTCACCCGCCCACCTGAGTACTCACCCGTGGTCTCACGCTTATTCACGCGTTGTCTCGCGTACTCACCCGTGGTCTCGGTCTCGACTGAGGTCGCCGAGCCGAGGCTGTCCGGGTAACCGGGGCTGTCCTCGTACGGGGACCAGCTGTTCTCCGGCGACCGCCGCGCCGACGTATCCACGGCCGCCGCCATTCCCGTCTCCGATCCCGCCGCCGCCGTCTCGACCGTCTCGGTCGTCGTGGCGCGGTGTGCGTACGTCGCTACTCACTGCCGGCTGTCTCGGAGGTTGTCTCGGGGGCTGAGGCGCTGTCTGGCGTCCATCGCCGCGCGTCGCCGCGACCTGAAATGAGTCCATGCGTTGAGACGGAGACGGAAGAAGATTGAAGATGGCGGCAAGCGTAAGAAGGCGGGAAGGCGATCGAAGACAGGTTCAGTGATTGATGACAAATAGGTGATCAATAACAGAACTGTGTTCATCGTGAAAAACTTGTTCCTATATGCGCCGGATTCATACTCTGCGTCACTTACTGACCCTGTCACAGTCTTTCTCACCAACAGGGCTGTAGCTAGCATGAGAAAGGGGCAAGGGGGGCACTTCCCTCTCTTTGGAACAATATAGATACTATTATAAGGTCAATGGCAAACTTCCCATGGTTAACTGCCAAGAATGCTACCAGCACATGGCTTTTACCGACCCCCCTCCCCTTCTTAATGTAAAATGAGTTAGCTACGCTCCCAGACACCGACTTCTAGCAGTTCGTGTGACTAGTGACCCTTTGACCGGGTGACGCCGAATGCGTTTTATTTTTGTCGTGTATTACCGCTTATTTGTTACCTATTACGATTATTCATGTTTGTCAACGTGTTGTGACGGTGACCCTTACAGATACGCGGCATCACTTGTTTACCGTGCACACAGCGCTGTTGACAACTACGTGACTATGGCGCTGCCCCTCGTGACCCCTTTCCATTTGCGATGCGCTCCTTTTCGCCGATACCCCCGGTTAGATAAGCGAGGAATTTCCTCGACGCGCGCGCTAACCTCAATTTTCCGCACGCTCCCTTCTCGTGACCAATCACGCGCACAGACGTCAGTGACGTCGTCATCACCAGGGACGTAGCCAGGGGCGATTCCATGCATTTGGGAATCCTCCCCTGGTTTGTATCGAAATAGCACATATCTGATAAAGTATGTATATATAAAAGCATGAAACGAAAATTTCAACGAAGTTTTATTAGTAGTACTCTTGGAAAGGCTGGCTACGCGCCTGGTCACGTGTTCCCACGGCAATCGCCTCCGCGCTCATCAACGTAAAGTCGAACCTGAATACAAAGGTCGCTCGAGGGTCACGTATAATCCTGCCACCGGCAGTCAAACCTTTGTATATAGGACACTCAAGGTGAGCATGTATAAATGAATTCCCCCCCCCCCTGAGAGATTCGGCGTTCTCCACTTGACGCGGTTACGGTGTCATGCGGCGCATTAGCGACATTAGCGCTGTGACCTAGTGCGAGGGAAGCTGAGGATTCAGCATCCATTATTAGCACAAACGTGAGTGCCTAATTAGCATAGTCTGCAATATTCCGCCTGGAAGAGGAGTGCAGTGTAGAAGTAGCCAAGCTTACTGTAGCTGTAGCTGAGCGTACTCTGTAGCGGTAAGCCGAGCTTACCTGGGGGGTAACGGCAGCTTACCTGTACGGTAGCTGAGCTTACCTGTACGGTAGCTGAGCTTACCTGTACGGTAGCGAGCTTACCTGTACGGTAGCCTGAGCTTACGCAGTTACGGGAATGAGCTTACCATGTATCGGTTAGCTGAGGCTTACCAGTCAGGTAGCTGAGTCGTACCTGTACGGTATGCCGAGCTTACGCTGTACGGTAGCTTGAGCTTACCCCTGTACGGTAGCGCAGAGCTTACTGACGGTAGCCGAGCTTAACGCTGTACGGTAGCCGAGCTTACCATGTACGGTAGCTGCAGCTACACTGTACTGGTAGCTGAAGCTTACCTGTACATTACTGAGCGTACCTGGGTGACTGTAGCTGAGCTTACCCATGTACGTTCCGCAAGCTTACCTGTAACGGTAGCCGAGCTTAACCTGTACCGGTATGGCTGATGCTTACCTTTTACGGAGCTTAGCTTACCTGTACATTAGCCGAGCTTACCTGTAGCGGTAGTGGCATGAGCCTACCTGTACCATTAAGCCAAGCTTACATGTACGGGAACTGAGCTTACTCTGTACGGTAGCTGAGGCTTACATGTACGGGACTGAGCTTAACCTGTAGCGGTAGCTGAGGCATTACAATGTACGCGTAGCCGAGCTTACCTGTACGGTAGCCGAGCTTACCTGTACGGTAGCCGAGCTTACCTGTACGGTAGCTGAGCTTACCCTGTACGGTAGCTGAGCTTACCTGCACGGTAGCTAGGCTTACCTGCACGGTAGCTGAGCTTCCACCTGTAGCGGTACGAAGTTACCTGTACGGTAGCTGAGCTTACCTGTACATTAACTGAGCTTACCTGTACGGTAGCTGAGCTTACCTGTACATTAACTGAGCTTACCTTACATTAACTGAGGCTTAACCTGTACGGTAGCTAGTGCTTACTCTGTATCGGCAGCTGTATCCTTGTACGGTAGCTGAGCTTACCTGTACGGTAGCTGAGCTTACCTGTACGGTAGCCGAGCTTACCTGTACGGTAGCATGAAGCGTTACCCTGTACGGCAGCTGTACTGAGCGGTACTAGCTTACCTGTACGGCAGCGTACCTGTACGGTAGGCTGACTTACCTGTGAGTAGCTGAGGGCTTACATGTACCGTAGCGAGCTTACCTGTAGTCGGTACTGAGCCTTACCCTGAACGGCAGCGTACCTGTACGTACTGACTTACTCTGTTACGGTAAAGCTGAGCTTACCCTGTTACGGTAGCGTACCTGGTGCGGTAGCTCGAAGGCTTACCTTGTAAACGGTACTTAACCTGCACGGTAGCTGAGCTTTTACCTGTACGGTAGCTGAGCTTACCTGTACGGCAGCTGAGCTTACCTGTACGGTAGCTGAGCTTACCTGTACGGTAGCTGAGGCTCTACCTGTACGGTAGACGTTACCCTGTACGGCAGCGTACCTGTAGCGGTAAGCTGAGGCTTACCTGTACGGTAGCCGAGCTTACCTGTACGGGTTAGCGGAGCTACCTGCACGGTAGCTTGAGCTTTACGTGTAAAGTAGCTGAGCTTACGCTGTATGGGAAGCCGCGAGCTTACGTGTAACGTAGCTGAGCCTTACGTGTAAGACGTGGAACCGAGCCTTACGCTGTACTGGGAACCCGAGCGTAACGCTGTACGGTAGCTGAGCGTACCGCAGGTATTGCTTACCTGTACATTAACTGAGCTTACCTACGCAGCGGCCTCTCTCGTAGACGTCGTAGTCGTACAGGTCAGGCCGTCACGTCAGCAGTGGGCGGCGATGAGGCTCGGAGGACCCGCACTCGATCAACGGCCACATCTCAAATACCGCGTCCTCCGCCGCACGCGTGCGCGTTCGTCTCGGCGTCATGGTCTGCAAGAAACGTCGCTACTTGTCGCCGTTGGTTGTTGTGCTACGTATTGTTGTCAGGGGGGGGGGGTTGTTGTGTTGGTTGTGGTGGTCGGGTCGGGTGTCCTTTGTGATGCATTGTTGGGGGTTGTTATTGTTGTGGCTTTTAATTTATCAATATGTTTGGCGAGTTGTGGTGGTATTGGTGATTGTATAGTGCGTGTTTTTGTGTGATTTGTGGCTTGCGTTGGTGGGTTGGATGTAATTGGGTTATGTGGTTGATTGTTGTTGTTATTAATTGTGTGATCTGTGATTATTAGTGTTGTTTGTGGTTGTTGTGTGATTGTGATTGCGTTGTTGGGGAGAGTTGTTGTGGTTTTGTCATATTGTGCGATTGTGTTGGTGTTGTTGTGTTGTTGCTTTGTTGTATTGTTGTTGTTGTTGTGTCTATTGTGGTTGGTGTGGGCTTACGAATTATAATATGGCATGTCATGTGTTACTAAAATTAAAAATCGTTAGACGCATAGGCAGCCTTCCCCGTCACCATGGCGATCTACCGGGTCATTCGAAATCGGTACTTTGAGCTCTATTTGCTAGTCAGCGCTGGACATCCGAGCCTTCAAAAATCACCACAGAGAAGTCAGTCACGAACACACAGCACGCACACATCGTGTGCGGGCCGGCATGACTGACAGGAAGGTTGGGTGATTATCAAGAGATCAGTAACTCTACCACACGCCAAACTCAAACGCAGTGTGGAATTATTACCAGTGTGCATTACCGAATCAAAGCGAAATGAAGACAGCATCCGAAACACGCGCCGAGGCGCGCTGACGTCGCTGCTATCGTGGAATAAACGCGAGAGTACCTCGTAAAGCGAACCCCTCTCTCGGCGTGCATAGACGTGAACTCCCACCAGAATACCGCGAATGTCAGAACAACAGAATCACGAGAGAAGCTTCGTAAAGGCCGTGAAGCAGCAGACTTGCGGACATTTTTTATGCAATCCGCCTGCGATTCTAGATGCAGTCGAAATTTGCTGTGGAAATCGCCATGTTCTGCGGAGAACGCGCACTGCAACTCGTAGCGAACGTAGCACTCTAACACACAACGTACCTCGTTGAAGCCGTCGCTTCTGCTGCCGTGCTCGTCATCGCGGCGAACTGAAAGCCAAAAAAAAATCCGTCGTACAAGAACGTGAGGAGGGGGTTATAACGAAGACGTGCTCGCTCGCGGTGAAGGCGGCCAGCGGCGTCTGCGCCGCGATCGCGAGGCGGAGCCTGATCGCCTAGTGACGCCGTTTCCACGGGCGAACGACCGCGTTTAGCGGCGTCGTGCCTAATGACGAGCGGTGACTCCGTCACCCCCGCGCTCGCCGCATGCCGCCTCCTGTTCTCCTGGCACGGTGACGAAGTCTGGAGCACACACACACGCGTTGATGCTCGACCGACCGCTCTCATGGTCACGTGTGGTGGGGGGGAGGGTCCCCTACGAAAACACGGTATGGAAGAAAACGATGTTCGTCTGCCGGGCTTGCTGGCTAGTGCAGCAGTTGTGGTGCGACGTGTGTGCGGCCTTTCGCGCGGTTTCGCAGCACACCTGTGCCTCCCGGTAATCCGGCCCCACATTTTTTTTTTTTTTTTTTTTTTTTTTCCCCCTACACGTTATATCCATCTGGGCTCATTCTGGATTGGCTTAGCTTTGATTTGACCACACATAGATAGTGTTGTGGAATAACCCTAGACTAGTATATAAGCCGATTCGGTTTTATAGTATGTGTTAGGTTCGGGTTGGGGTTCGGGTTTGTGTTAGGATTTTTGCCATCATTCCTCGCTATACGAAAGTCTATGCGGAAGTTGATATGCGTATATCAAGCCCAATGGATATAACGTGTAGGAAAAAAAATTCGCATCCGGGCCATGCGTGTTTTTTTCCATCCGCGCGCGCGTGTCCTGGCGCCCGGGTTGACGGGCTGGCGACGGGCCACCTGCCAGGTCAGAGGGGTTCGCGGAGTTGAAGGGCAGCCCGATACTGTGTTACTGTGTACACCTCTATAGAACGGCCACCTCTATAGAACGGCCACCTCTACAGAACGGCTACTGGTTCACTTAAAGTGACCTTTCTATACAGGTTTGACTGCATATGGTGGGATTGCATATGGTTATGCATGGAAGTTGGACCGG
>NW_014579453.1:15576-26788 GCF_000485595.1 Priapulus caudatus
ACGCCACGCAGTGCGCTACGCGCGTCTCCCGAGGGTGCCACCGTCCGCCGTGCCCGGTTGCAGCGGTACGCACTTGCGGTATCACGAGGGCGTACCGCCCAGGCGCCACGGTCCGCATGCAGTTCGCACTCTTGTATCACGAGGGCGCACGTCGGCACGCAGGTCGCACTCTCGTATCAGGAGGGCGCACGGTCAACACGCAGTTCGCACTCTCGTATCACGAGGGCGCCACAGTCGCACGCAGTTCGCACTCTCGTATCATGAGGGCGCCACGGTCGCACGCATTCGCACTCTCGTATCATGAGGGCGCCACAGTCGCCACGCAGTTCGCACTCTCGTATCAGGAGGCGCCACGGTCACACGCAGTTCGCACTCTCGTATCACGAGGGCGCCACAGTCGCACGCAGTTCGCACTCTCGTACAGTGAGGCGCGCCACGGCTCTCCGACAGTTCGCACTCTCGTATCATGAGGGCGCCACAGTCGCACGCAGTTCGAACTCTCGTATCAGTGAGGGCCACGGTCGCAGCAGCTCGCACTCTCGTATCACGAGGGCGACACTGCCTGGCGCGCACGGTCGCCCACGCAGCTCGCACTCTCGTATCAGGAGGGCCACCGCCCGGGCCGCCACGGTCGCACGCAGTTCGCACTCTCGTATCACGCAGGGCGTCGCTGTAGCTGCTCTCCACCTGCCTTCTCTCCTTGCCCCTCCCCCTCCCCTCACCGTCGTCGTCGGTCGTCGTCGGCAGCGCTACGTGTAGTAGGGTAGAGGGAACGCGCGCGTCGCGGAAGCGCAGCAGTCCTCGCGCTGCGCCGCGTGCAGCAGCCGCAGCGCCTCGCGTACTTCCGCATCTCGTCGAAGACGTCTCTCACGCGCGGCGAACGCACGAGGTCGCGCGCGTACTTCTCGGGCGTCCAGTTCGCGCGCTGGTAGAAGGCGTGCGCGTGCCGCGCAGGAGCCCCGGCGCGCACGCTCCCGCGTTCGCGGCTCCTCATCTGCGTGCATCGCCGCCGGCGACGGCAGCGCGAGCGAGCCTCGAGCGCGCGCAGCGCGGCGGGTACCTGCATGGTAGGGAAGCGTGAAGTCACTGCCGTTGTTTTCATCGTTCCCGAGGAACACGAGCGTCGCGTGTGTCGGCCGTGGAACATGTGCCTGAAGAGCAGGGCGCAGGCGGCGCGCCGCCGTCAGTCACGCGCACGCCGCACGACGCGTCGAGGAATGGGTACGAGTAGCGGTACCCCGTCCTGCGAACACGAGCACTGTCGCGGGCGACGACGCGCGCTCGGCCGCTCGCCCGCCGAACTCCACCGCGCCGTCGCGCGCGCGCCGCCGTCGGCCAGCGGTGACGACGTCGACGTGTTGCTGGGGAAGACGCCGCGGCGGTGCTGCGCCGGCGAGGTGCGTAGCGGAGGCGGTCGCCGCGGCCTGCCGAACACAGTGACGGCGGCGGCGAGCGGTGCGGCGTCGCGCACGATCTCGAACGTCGTCGACCCCGTGCGACGACGACGACGCGGCGGCCGCACGAACCCGGCGGGCCACGCGGTAGTCGTGCCGCGTGCAGCACGCGGCCGGTGAACGCCGGCAGCCCCGCGCAGGTGGCCACGTCCGGCACGACGTAGTGGCCGACGCAGACGAAACGCGTCGTAGGTGCGGCGCTCGTGCCGCCCGTCGCGCCGTGTGCCTTGCTGGCGACTGTGCCAGCCGGCGCGGCGCGCGCGTCGCGCGTCGGCACGCCTTGACGCTCGTCACGCATCGTCGTTGAAGGGAATGTTCTTTGGCTTCAGGTTAAAGTGGTCGGCAAAGCTCTCCCAGTTAGCTCGTGTATTCGCGATACGCAAGGACGGCTGTGTGGTTGTAAAACGTGGTGAACACTGGAAGCTGTGCTTCGCCCAAAGCGGCTACCACGCCGGTAAACGGAGGATTGCGTCGTCGTCGTTTGTCCATCGGAAACGAAATCGAGCTTCTAACCTCAGTCTCTACGTAACGAATGAAGCACTTCATCTTGTGGACTGTTGACAGGACAGGGGGCACGCGTTGTAATTGTCGTTGTGCGGTCGTCGAAACGAATCTAAGTTTTAATCGTTATCCCGTCTTACGTTAACTCAGTTAGGTGCCTAACTACTGATGTATCGAGATTTTGTACACTCACGAAATTATTTTCAAGGTTGTTATTGTTTGTTATCTATTATTCTGTTTTGCTATCAAGATGGTGGGATCCCCTTTTCATATCGCTATTATTTACCACTGATGTCCACATAGGCCTCTGGTGTGGTGCTCTGCACTAGAGAGCAACATGCAAGTAAAACGATAGCAAACGCGTACACCACGCTGCGGAATTCGTACGCCCGCTCTTCAATACTAGCGTGGTGTACTTACTCGGCTCGCTCGTAGCCGCTGGCATCAGAGAATTGACTTTTGGTCAACATCTGGTATAAGTGTTGGATGCCCACCTTGCATCGTGCATCTCTATCTGTTATGGCAAACGCTTAAATTGTACAGTAGTGTTGACTTCTGCAAGCAGTTAGCAAGCATTAAAGCCTAATCTTAAACCATCCTAACCCTACCCTAACCCTAAGCCCTAAACTAACGCCAACCCTAGCTCTAACCCCCCCCCTAACCTAACACCTACACATCACCCCTCAACCCTAACCCTAACCCCCCACCTAACATGACACCATACCCCACCCCTCCCTGTCCCCACCCTTAACCTTACCCCTAACCCTAACCATAAACCCATAACCATAACCTAACCCTGACCCTTGGAGCCTCAGTTCTCTGCTGTCATTCTGACGCTCACGCACGCACGCACGCACGCAACGCACGCCACGTACACCTACCTGACTGTGGGCTGGGCGAAACTGCGCGGTTAGTCGCGCCGGGGAATGGGGAAGCGCGGGCAAACTCCAGAGCTGCTTCTGTCCGCTGACGACGAGCGACTTGTAGACGGCCTCCGTGAGTGCTACGGGGTAAGCGTCGTCATCTATGCCCGTCTTGTCCGTGTAACACCCACAGGCCACCTGCGCGCGGCAGCAACAGCATCAGCATCCTGTGACGTCAGTAAAGCTCTCATTAATTTGCGAGGCCCAGGCAAAGAGAGGGGAGGCAGGTGAAGGAGCGAAGAAATAGAGGGAGCGAAAGAGAGAGCCAGCACGGAAGCAGCAGGAGTGAGCGATCGCGAGCGTGACCACACGGCCTGCGTCGCAGCCGGCGTCGGCGGGACAGCTACCCGACCGTAACCAGCAGGCAATTTCGCGAGGCCGGCTTATTGATTCCATCGATATATTCCGTCGCGCGCGCAGCAAGTGAAGCTCCCCGTGCAGCTTCAGCTATGCGCGGTTCTGCCGTTCGGGCCATTAGACGGGCGCCGGCTCGCCACGCGCGAGGGAGGCGCCGCGGAGGGGAGACGGGGTGCAGTCTGAGCAGGATATACGTGTGTGGGTTTGTTTGAGAAGGAAACTGAAGACAAGTCGCACTAGAAAGGTCGTCGTTTATAGGGGAGAGTTCGCTATAAAACGGCGGTGAATCGGCGGATTTCGCGAAAACCGGTGTCCTTCGTCGACGAAATAATTGCATGATAGCGCCAGCTGGAACTGCCCCCGAAAAATGGCCATCGCTTCTCACCCGGGTCTCGTATTTCGCTGAGGCTTCTATCACGGGAAACGCACATGCTATTTAATTTACGCGTGATCTTCCACAGAATAATTTAGAACAAAGAAATCGTCTGGCCCATCTTTATCATTACTTTCCCGCTGAATATTCTGTTTTGTTCTGCGACCGGGGACATCTGGTTGCCATGTGCCGAGCGCTAATTCGAACGTAAACAGTCAACCGACGTCGATGTTAGCGACTTTTATGTAAACTAGAGGTTCATTACAACTAAACACACACATTCGCCCACTCATCAATACTAAAGACAAAATAACGAAATCAGCAATGTACTTTCGTGGCAGCACCTAATCGCTCTTCTCCCGCGGGCGGACGACGCAGCTGCGCTATTCTAGTATCAGTTGTGCCATGAAGATTCATTATGCAGAAATAGAGACAAAGCTGTACCTCGAACAAAGCTCAACGGATCTCTCAAAAGCATTGAAAAACCCGATGCTGTGCTACAACTATACTAGTTGAAGAGAGACCGGTCGACGTTGACGTAGAAGCAGGACAGCGATGATTATCCGCTCGCAAAGCCTACGGAGAACAGCATTACAATGTAGCGCTAAATGCACAGGAAGGTGGCATTAAGTGCAGCTTGATTTAGCGACGGACACCACTCACGCACGCACGCGACGCACCAAAACATCACAGGTAAACTGTAACAATTACACATCAATTAATGCAAAATGCTAATTACACAGGAGAAAAGCTAGTTTTAGTAGCTAGGGAAGCAAAAAGGCCCTCAATTAACGTAGCTCTAAATTATTAGCCTCTGCAACCCGCCCAACCCCGCCCGGAGAGAGGGCAGCCAGCAGCATCGGTGACAGTTTATAAGCTCTCATCATTGGAGCAGGCCAAGAGATGAGCGGAGCCCGTGGTGAAGGTGGCGCCCTCGTGATACGAGAGTGCGAACGGCGTGCGACCGCGCCACCCGGGGCATAATGTTATGTAAATGTAACGAATAGCCGTGCACACTTCGCGTGGCAGTATCGCCACTAGCTGCTAGCTATATATGCAAGGGTGAGATAATGAGACTAACGTGCGCAGCACACGCTGTGTCGTCGTCTTAAGCCTGGCGCACATTGCCGAACATTTTCCCGAACAAATGTTTTTGTCTGGCAATGTGCGGGTAAACAATTGCTGAGCGCACATTGCCAAACATTTTGCAGCGAACAACCTCGTGGCGCCGTCTAGTAGCTGTGTTGTAAAGAGTCACGTGGTCGGAACGTGATTGGGCACAAAAATCATGTGACCACATATCGTGCTGCTATTAGTTACTACTTTACAAATGTTCCTAGAATTGTTCGACATTCAGCACAATGTTCGAGATATCAAACATTTCCGATCTTCAGAAACATTATTCGGAACAAATGTTCGGCGACTTTTTTCACCGCACATTGCCGAACATTTCATGGTACATTGCTACGATAATGTTTTTGAGCAAAACAATGTGCGCCGGGCTTAAGTCTTATAGTCTTACACTTGACACGAGCACAGCTGCGCAATGCTGATGTGAGCAGCAGGAGAATACCAGAGCAGCGCATCCGTACACGCGCGGAATCGTGCTGTGCGCTTAACCGTATTAGCGCACGGTATTACACGAGATTATTACCGCGTTCACACGGTAATGGTTTGGCTGGAGCTAAATGGGCTAAATTTGGCTCGGGCTGGTTTGAGTTAGAGCGTTCACACGTACGCAAGTGAATACTGTCTGTCAAATTCAAATTCAAATAAATTTTATTGCAAAAATATCTCACAGATACTTTGGCAGTATGTCGAGAGATGGCGTTGTGTACGATTCAGTGTTTACTTCCGTCAGAGCATATAAATCAACTATGATTTATATCCTCTGATTTATATGTTTATATGATTTATACTGTTGATTTATATGCTCTGCTTCCATTCCGAGTTCAATTATCAATCTTGAAAACATGCATACTGATCAAATTTTTCGCAATTTTATAATGTTTCGGACTTTATTTCGTCGAAGTACACGTTCGACACTCGCGGCATCTACCGCTCAACCGATGATTATCTGGTGCTAAAATTTGGTTTGGGCCTGGTCAGACGTTTTCAATGGAACCAAATTGGCTCGTGCTAACTCGGCACGGCCCCGAAAAACCGTCCATGTGATCGCTCGGCTCGAGCCAAATTTGGCGCGGGCCTAATTAGGCTTGGGCTAAAAACGTCCGTGTGAACGCGCCTTATGATGTATACGGTCTATGCAAAGAACTCATTTTCATCGCGGACCTAACACTAACTATAAACCGAATCGGCTTATATACTATCTATGGTATCCCAAACACTATCTATGGTGTGGTCAAATCAAAGCAGCCAATCAGAAGAGCCCAATGGATATAACGTGTAGAGAAAAAAAATTCAGGGCCCGAATACCGGAGCACAGGCATGTGCTGCGAAACGCGCGCGGCCGCACACCGTCACACCACAAAGCTCCACTAGCCAACAAGCCACGGCAGACGAAACATCGTTTCTCCACTACCGTGTCGTAGGACCCTCCCCCCACCACGCGTGACCTTGAGAGCGGTCGGTCGAGCATCAACGCGCGCGCGTCCAGACTCGTCACCGTCACCGTCGCAGGAAGCGGCGGCGGCGAGCGCGGGGGTGACAACCCTCACGTCCCACCGCTCGTCACTTCGCACGACGCGCTAAACCCGGTCGTCGCCGTGGAAACGGCGTCGCTAGGCGATCAGGCTCCGCCGTCGGAGCGCGCAGACGCCGCGGCGACCTTCACCGCCGAGCGAGCACGTCTTCGTTATAACCCCCTCCTCACGTTTTGTACGACCGATTTTTTTTTTGCTTCAGTTCGCGATGACGAGGCACGGCAGAAGCCGACCGGCTCTCAACGAGGTACGTGTGTGTTAGAGTTGCTATACGTTCGCTACGAGTTGCAGTTGCGCGTTCCCGCAGACATGGCGATTTCACAGCAATTTCGACTGCGATTCTAGAATCGCAGCCGAGTTGCATGAAAAAGTCGCAAGTCTGTGCTAGGCTTTACGAAGTTCTCTCGCGTATTCTGTGTTCTCTGCGCATTCGCGTATTCTGGTGGGAGTCACGTCTATGCACGCGAGAGATGGGGTTCGCTTTACGAGGTTCTCTCGCGTATTCCACGATAGAGCGACGTCAGCGCGCCCTCGCGCTTGGTTTTGCATGCTGTCTTCATTTCACTTTGATTCGTAATGCACACTCGTAATAATTCTACACTGCGTTCGAGTTGGCTGTGGTATGTTACTGTCTCTTGATAATCCACCCAACCTTCCTATCAGTCATCCGCCGCACACGATTTGATGTGCTTGTGTTTCGTGACTGACTTCTCTGTGGTGATTTTGAAGGCTCGGCATCCAGCGCTGAAGCCAAATAGAGATCGAAGTACCGATTTCGAATGACGCGGTAGCATCGCCACGGTGACGGGAAGGCTGCCTATGCGTCTACGATTTTAATTTTAGTAACACATGACATGCACATAATTATAATCGTAACCACACAATAACCACAATAACACAACAACAACAACAACAACACAACAACAACAACACAACAACAACAACACAACACAATCGCACAATATGACAAAACCACTACAACTCTCCCCAACAACGCAATCACAATCACACAACAACACACAACAACAACATAATAATCACAATCATACAATAATAATAACAACAACAACAACAACAACACAAATCCATTACATCCAACCCACCAGCGCAAGCACAATCACACAAAAACACGCAACTATACAATCACAATACCACACAATCGCACAACATATGATAAATTAAAAGCACAACAAAACAATCCAACAATGCAATCACAGGACACCCGACGACACAACAACAACAACAACAACCCCCCCCCTCCCCGACAACATACGTCAGCACAACAACCAACGGCGACGTGCGACGTTTCTTGCAGACATGGCCGAGACGAACGGCGCGTGCGGCGGAGGACGGCGGATGAGAGTGGCCGTGATCGGTGCGGGTCCCTCCGGCCTCATCGCCGCACACATGCTGAGTGACAGGCCTGACCTGTACGACTATTGACATCAGCTGGTAAGATAATAGCGATATGAAAAGGGGATCCCACCAATCTTGATAGCACAGAATAGATAATTAACAAACAATAACAACTTGAAAATAATTTTGTGAGTGGTACTAAAATCTCGATAACATCAGAGTTAGCAACCTAACATAGCAGTTAACGTAAAGACGGATAACGTTAAAACTTAGATTTCGTTTCGACGACGACACACGACAATGACAACGCGTCCCCCTGTCACTGTCAACAGTCCACAAGATAAGTGTTCATTCGTTAACGTAGAGACTGAGGTTAGAACCTCGATTTCCGTTTCCGATGACAACGACGACGACGCGTCTCCATTTAACGCGGTGTAGCGTTGCGAAAGCACAGTTCCCAGTGTCAACCACGTTTACAACCTCACCGCCGCCCTTGCGTTCGCAGATACACGAGTACCTGGAGAGCTTTGCCGACCACTTTAACCTGAAGCCGAACATCCGCTTCAACACGATCGTGACGAGCGTCAAGCGCGTGCCGACGCCGACGCGCGGCCGCCCGCTGGCGACTCGCCAGCAAGCACACGCCGACGGGCGCACGGAGCGCCCGCACCTACGACGCCGTCTTCGTCTGCGTCGGCCACTACGTCGTGCCGGACGTGGCCCCCTGCCGGGGCTGGCGCGGCGTTCACCGGCCGCGTGCGGCACGCGCACGACTACCGCGTGGCCCGCCGGGTTCGCGCGGCCGCCGCGTCGTCGTCGTCGCACGGGGTCGACGACGTTTCGACATCGTGCGCGACGCCGCACGCTCGCCGCCGCGTGCACCGTTTTCGGCAGGCCCCGGCGACGCCCTCCGCCTACGACCCTCGCCGGCAGCCACCGCCGCGGCGTCTTCCCACGCAAACGTCGACGTCGTCACGCGCTGGCCGACGGCCGCGCGCGCCGACGGCGCGGTGGAGTTCGGCGCGAGCGGTCGAGCGCCGTCAGTCGCCCGCGAAGTGCTCGTGTTCGCGACGGGGGTACCGCTACTCGTACCCATTCCTCGACGCGTCGTGCGGCGTTGCGCGTGTGACGGACGGCGGCCGCCGCCTGCGCCCGCCCTTCAAGCACATGTTCCACGCCGACGCACGCGACGCTCGTGTTCCTCGGAACGATGAACAAACGGCAGTGACTTCACGCTTCCCTACCAGGCAGACCCGCCGCCTGCGCGCGCTCGAGGCTCGCTCGCCTGCCGTCGCCGGCGCGCGATGCACGCACGATGAGGAGCGGCGCGAACGCGGGAGCCGCGCACGGGTCCTGCCGCGGCACGCCGCACGCCTTCTACCACGCGCCGAACTGGACGCCCGAGAAGTACGCGCGCGAACTCGTGCGTTCGCCGGCGTGAGAGACGTCTTCGACGAGATGCGAAGTACGACGGCGCTGCGGCTGCTGCACGCGGCCAGCGCGAGGACTGCTGCGCTTCCGCGACGCGCGCGTTCCCCTACCCCTACTACACGTACGCTGCCGACGACGACGACGACGACGGTGAGAGGGCGGAGGGGAGGCGGCAAGGAGGAGGAGAGGACAGCGACGCCCTCGTGATACGAGAGTGCGAACTGCGTGCGACCGTGGCCGCCCGGGCGGTGGCGCCCTCCTGATACGAGAGTGCGAGCTGCCGTGCGACCGTGGCGCCCAGGCAGTGTCGCCCTCGTGATACGAGAGTGCGAGCTGCGGTGCGACCGTGGCGCCCTCCTGATACGAGAGTTCGAACTGCGTGCGACTGTGGCGCCTCATGATACGAGAGTGCGAACTTCGGTGAGACCGTGGCGCCCTCCTGATACGAGAGTGCGAACTGCGTGCGAACGTGGCGCCCTCGTGATACGAGAGTCGAACTGCGTGTGACCGTGGCGCCCTCCTGATACGAGAGTGCGAACTGCGTGCGACCGTGGCGCCCTCGTGATACGAGAGTGCGAACTGCGTGCGACCGTGGCGCCCTCGTGATACGAGAGTGCGAACTGCTGCGACTGTGGCGCCCTCGTGATACGAGAGTGCGAACTGCTGTCCTCGCGTGCGCCCTCCTGATACGAGAGTGCGAACTGCGTGCAGCGCGCGCCCTCGTGATACAAGAGTCGCAACTGCATGCGACCGTGGCGCCTGGGCGGTAGCCCCTCGTGATACGCAAGTGCGTACCGCTGCAACCGGGCACGGCGGACGGTGCGCACCCTCGGGAGACGCGCGTAGCCGCACTGCGTGCGACCGCGCCACCCGGGCATAATGTTATGTAAATGTAACGAATAGCCTGCACACTTCGCGTGGCAGTATCGCCACTAGCTGCTAGCTATATATACGCAAGGGTGAGATAATGAGACTAACTGTGCGCAGCACACGCTGTTGTCGTCGGTCTTAAGCCTGGCGCACATTGCGCGAACATTTTCCCGAACAATGTATTTTTGTCTGGCAATGTGGCGGGTAAACAATTGCTGAGCGCACATTGCCAAACATTTTGCAGCGAACAACCTCGTGGCGCCGTCTAGTAGCTGTGTTGTAAAGAGTCACGTGTCGGCTTGTGATTGGGCACAAAAATCAATGTGACCAGCATATCGTGCTGCTATTGGTTACTACTTTACAAATGTTCCTAGAATTGTTCGAATTCAGCGCAATGTTCGAGATATCAAACATTTCCGATCTCAGAAACATTGTTCGGAACACAAATGTTCGGCGACTTTTTCACCGCACATTGGCGAACATTTCATAGGTACATTGCTACGATAATGTTTTTGAGCAAAATGTTCTGCAATGTGCGCCGGGCTTAAGTCTTAGTCTTACACTTGACACGAGCACAGCTGCGCAATGCTGATGTGAGCAGCAGGAGAATACCAGAGCAGCGCATCCGTACACGCGCGGAATCGTGCTGGGCGCTTAACCGGGTTAGCGCACGGTATTACAGAGATTATTACCGCGTTCACACGGTAATGGTTTGGCTGGAGCTAAATGGGCTAAATTTGGCTCGGGCTGGTTTGAGTTAGAGCGTTCACACGTACGCAAGTGAATACTGTCTGTCAAATTCAAATTCAAATAAATTTTATTGCACAAATATCTCACAGATACTGTCAGTATGTCAGGCAGTATGTCGCGAGATGGCGTTGTGTACGATTCAGTGTTTACTTCCGTCAGAGCATATAAAATCAACTATGATTTATATCCTCTGATTTATAATGTTATATGATTTATTACTGTTGATTTTATGCTCTGCTTCCGTTCCGAGTTCAATTATCAATCTTGAAAACATGCATACTGATCAAATTTTTTAACGTTTCGGACTTTATTTCGTTGAAGTACACGTTCGACACTCGGCGGGATCTACCGCTCAACCGATTTAGCTGGTGCTAAAAATTTGGCTCGGGCCTGGTCAGACGTTTTCAATAGGACAAATTGGCTCGTGCTACGGGCCCCCGAAAAAACCGTCCGTGGTGAACGCTCGGCTCGCAGCAAATTTGGCGGCGGCCTAATTAGGCTCGGCTAAAAAGTCCGTGTGAACGCAAGCCTGTC
>NW_014579453.1:26813-32989 GCF_000485595.1 Priapulus caudatus
ACTACGCGTTAACGCGAGAGAGGGCCGCTGCGTGGTAAAGTCAAGCTTAAATGTACAGGTAAGCTAAGCTTACCTTGCAGCGTTACGCTCCAGCTACCGTTACAGGTCGCTCGCGTTTCCCGTACAGGTAAGGCTCTGGTTCCCGTTACAGGTAAGGCTTAGTTACCGTACACGTCAAAGCTTTCGGTTCCCATACAGGCTTAAGGCTCAAGCTACTGTCACACGTATAGTTCAAGCTATCGTGCAGTAAATGTCCACCTTACCGTAACGCAGGTAAGGCTCGGCTACCGTAGCAGGTAAGCTCAGCTACCGGTACAGGTCGCGCTGCCGTAACACGGTAAGGGCTTACCGTTACCAGGTAAGCTCAAGCTACCGTAACAAGGTAAGCTCCAGCTACCGTTAAAGTGTAAGCTCGGTTCCCGTACAGGAATGCTCGGCTACCGATTACAGGTAAGCTTCAGCTACCGTGCAGGTAAAGCTTACCGTACAGGTAAGGCCTTCGAGACTACCGTTACAGGTCGCTTTACCGTCAGGTAAGCTTCAAGACTACGTACAAGTAAGGCTCAGCTACACGATACGGGTTTACGCTGCCGTTTTACAGGTTTAAGCTCAGCGTACCGTTAACAGGGTAGCTCGGCTTACCGTACATGTAAAAGCTCAGCTACCGTTACAAGGTAAAGTCTCAGTACACGTACAGGTACCGCTGCCGTTACAGGTAAAATGCTAGCTACCGTACAGGTAAATAGGCTGCCGATTACAGGTAAGCTCGGCTACCGTACAGGTAAGCTCGGCTACCGTACCATTAAAGCTCAAGCTACCGTTTATCAGGTAAGGCTCAGCTTACCGTTTACAGGTACGCTGCCGATACAGTAAGCCTAGCTTACCGTACAGGTAAGCTGTCATGTTATATGTTACAGGTACAGCTCAGTTCAATGTACAGGTAAAGGCTCAGCTACCGTACAGGTAGCTCAGTTAAATGTACAGGTAAAGTCTCAGTTAATGTACAAAGTAACCTCAGCTTACCGTTACAGGTAGAGCTCTGGCTAACGTACATGGTAAAGCCTTACGCTACCGTGCGGTAAGCTCAGCTTTACCGTTTAACAGGTAAGCTCAGCTTACCGTACACGGTAGCTCGGGCTTTACCGTACAGAGTGAAGCTCAGCTACCGTACACGGTAACCTTCAGCTACGTACCATGTAAGCTCAGTACCGTTACAGGTCTAAGCTCGGTTCCCGTACAGGTAAGCTCAGCTACCGTACACGTAAGCTCGGTTCCCGTACAGGTAAGCTCAGCTACTGTACACGTAAGCTTCAGCTACCGTACAAGTGATAAGCTCGCGCTAATGTTACAGGTAAGCTAAGCTACCGTACAAGGTTAGCTCAGCTACCGCTACAGGTAAGCTCGGCTTACCCGTACAGGTTAAGTTGGCGGTAACGTACAGGTTAAAGGCTTCAGCTTACAGTTACAGGCTTACGCTCAGTTAATGTAACAGGTTAAGCTCAAGCTACCGTACAGGGTTACAGCTTCAGCTACCGTACAGTAAGGCTCGGTGCTACCGTACAGGTAAAGCTTCAGGCATTACCGTACAGGTAAGGCTCGGCTACCCGTACAGCGTAAGTCTCAGCTACGTACCAAGGTAAGCTCAGCTACCGTTACAGGTACGCTCAGCTACCGCTACAGGGTAAAGCTCAGCTAACGTATCAGGGTAAGCTCAGTTCCCGTACCAGGTAGCTCAAGCTACCGTACAGGTAAGCTCAAAGCTCCGTACAGGTACGTCAGGCTACCGTACAGGTACTTCTCAGCTACCCGTACAGGTAAGCTTGTGCCGTACAGGTAAAGGCTCGGTACCGTTACAGGGTACGCTCAGCTAGCCGTACATGGATAAAGCTTGGCTACTACACTGCACCTCCTTCATTCCCCAGGCGGAATTTGGCAGACCTTATTTGCTTTTAATTAGAAAACTCACGTTTGTGCTAATAATGTGATGCTAATCCTTCAGCTTCCCTCGCACTATGGTTCACAGCGCTACATGTCGCCTTAATGCGCCGATGACACGTAACCGCGTCAAGAGAACGCCGATCGAGTCAACATCGTGCCATGCAGTGGTCAGTACAAATCCGTACTTCTATATTAATTGAGCGCCTCTCTTCCCTCCTAAACACGCTTCAACCCCTCCCCAACTCTCTCTCTCTCTCTCTCCTTCTTTCTCGCTCCTACTCTCTCTCTCTCTGACTTATCTCGCTCCTTATTCTCTCATCTCTCTCTCCTTCTTCTTTCTCTCTCTCGCTCTCTCTCTCTCTTCTTCTCTCTTCTTCTCTGCCTTATGATGTATACGGTCTATGCAAAGAACTCATTTTCATCGCGGAACAATTTCAATCACGAGTACGACGCCGAGGTTTCGACGCCGAGGTTTTGGCGCCGAGGTTTTATGTTTTTAAACGATTCGTGCAAAAGTAAATGCATCTTATCTTTATTAGTGAATTTAGTGTTTCGTCAATGACGATTTAAGTATTGAGTTATCGTAAATTTAAGAAATAAAAATTTTATCACGTAATAAAATCGCAGAAGGAGAGGCTAGAGATCTGCATACCAAGCACCAAGCACCAAGCATTGTGAATAATGTGAAATCAACTGCTAATCCATCCATCAATATTACTTATATAAATAATTTCAAAAATATTAATAATCAAATCTGTCCAAAGGGTAGGTACATCAAACACTATAACACTCTACTAGCCAGTGGATCTGTAAAAAAATGACTACAAACCTATAGGTTCATGCAGTGCCGGTTTCTGGCTCAAATCATAACAGTATACATTCAAGATAATGACATTAAAACAACAGGAATTTCCATGAGGCATATCTATTTACCTTCCCTCTCTCTTTCCTTCTCTCTATCCGTATGCCTAGATCCCTCTTTCCCCCTTCTCTCATGCTATCTCTTTCTCACCCACACACACGTACATGGACACACAAATGCGCATGCACGCACGCACGCACGCACGCACCCACGCACGCACGCACACACACACACACGCACACACTTGCATACTGCTACTATGTACCTGTACATTATTGAATACCTTTGATAGCGGCATAAACAGCGCGCACACACGCACCTGAACTCCTTTCTATTCACAAAGCCACGAGATATCAACGCGAGAAGTCAAATCACAGCAGTTTCCACGACGGCACACAGCGACACCGGCAGCAGGCGGCCAAGCATGGCTTCACGACCGCCGAACCACCGATAACGAAACCCGGCTCACACGCGCGCTCCGGAATCCCGGAGCGTTCCCGCTCGGTCCGCGTCGCTCTTCCTCGGAAAAACCGCCGAAAAAACAGAAGCACGAATCCTCTGCGCTGAAGAAGATGCGTGACCGCCCGCGCGTCCTGCTTGCGTTCTCCTCGCCGCTCGCGCTGCGCTGTGAACGACCGGTCACGATACACGAACAAAGCTCTATCCTCTACTTGCTCTCGGCAGCACCTCGGCGTTCTGCGTGTGCGCCTGTGGGGGGGTAGGGAGGCTGCCTGCCTGCTTGCCTGCCTGTGTGCGTGCGCGGATGACTAGCAGCAGCAGCAGCAGCAGCAGCAGCAGGAGCAGCAGGGAGTGAGCGAGCGAGCGTGACCCACACGGCTGCGTCGCAGCGGCGTCGCGCGGCACACTACCCGACCGGTAACCCAGCAGCAATTTCGCGAGAGCGCTTATTGATCCATCGATATATCCTCGCCGCGCGCAGCACAGTGAAGCTCCGTGCCAGGCTTCAGCTATGCGCGCCAGCTTCTGCGTTCGGGCCGATTAGACGGGCGCCGGCGTCGCCGCGGCGCGAGGGGAGGCGCCGCGGAGGGAAGACGGGGTGCCAGTCTGAGCACAGGGATATACGTGTGTGGGGTTTGTTTGAGAAGGAAACCGAAGCCAAGTCGCACTAGAAAGTGTCGTCTTTATAGGGGAGAGTTTCGCTATAAAACGAGCGTGAATCGGGGATTTCGCGGAAAACCGGTTCGTCGACGAAATAATTGCATGTAGCGCCAGCGGAACTGCCCCCGAAAAAATGGCCATCGTTCTCACCCCGGGTCGTATTTCGCGAGGCTTCTATCACGTAAACGCACCATCTTTTAATTTACGCGTAATCTTCCACAGAAATAATTAGAAAAAAAAAATCGTCTGCCATCTTTTATCATTACCTTTCCCGTGATATGATTTTTGTTCTGCGCACCGAGACATCTGGTTGCAGTGCGAGCGTAATTCGAACGTAAACAGCTCAACGACGTGATGTTACGACTTTTTTGTTAAACTAGGGTTCATTTTACACTAAACACACACATTCGCTCATCAATACTAAAGACAAAATAACGAAATCAGCAATGATGTGTCGTGGGCAGCACAATCGCTCGTTCTCCCGCGGGCGACGACGCAAGCTGCGCTATTCTAGTTCAGCTGTGCATGAAAGATTCATATGAAGAAATAGAGACGAAAGCTGCTATCCCTCGAACAAAGCTTTCACGGATCTCTCAAAGCATTAGAAAACCCGATGCTGTTGCTACATATATATAGTTGCCGGTCGACGTTGCCTCTGGACACATGCATTTTCCGCTCAAGCCGTAGATGAGAACAGATTACATGTACCTAAATGCACAGGTGGCATTAAGTGCAGCTTGTTTAGCGACGGCACACTCACGCACGCACGCACGCACAAAAACATCACAGGCTAAACTGTAAACAATTACACATCAATTAATGCAAAATGCTAATTACACAGGAGAAGCTAGTTTTAGTACTAGGGAGCAAAGGAGAACCCTCAGTTACGTAGCTCTAAAATTATAGCCCTCTGCACCGCCACCGCCTGTGTCAGAGAGAGCTATCAGTTACCCTGATCAAATAACGTATCACATTAGCATCATCATTTATTAAACTAATTAATTGTGCTTATAAGAATATTATTACAATCTGCCGCCATTTTGGGTTGGCACAAGCTTGCTAATAAATTATAATATTATTATGCACAACACTCTAATAGCCTAGCAATGATTAAAGTGATTACGTCACCGTAAATAATAACAAGTGCCGCAGTGCGACAGGGCTCATAGATCTAGACGACGGCTACCCCGTACACTCGCCCGTCTACAAGTCGCTCGTCGTCAACGGACAGAAGCAGCTCATGGAGTTCCCCGACTTTCCATTCCCGCGCGACTACCCGCAGTTCCCCACCCACAGTCAGGTAGGTGTACGTGCGTGCGTGCGTGCGTGCGTGCGTGCGTGAGCGTCAGAATGACAGCAAGAACTGAGGCTCAGGGTCAGGGTTAGGGTTATGGTTAGGGTTAGGGGTAAGGTTAGGGGTGGGGTTAGGGTTAGGGGTGGGGTTAGGGTCATGGTTAGGGGTGGGGTTAGGGTTTGGTTTAGGGGTGATGTTAGGATTAGGGTTAGGGGTGGGGTTAGTGTTAGGGTTAGGGTTAGGGTTAGGGTTAGGGTTAGGGTTAGGGTTAGGGTTAGGGTTAGGGTTAGAGTTAAGATTAGGCTTTAATGCTTGGCTACTGCTGCAGAAGTCAACAACTACTGACAATTTAAGCCGTTTGCCATACAGATGAGATCACAGATGCAAGGTGCATCCACAACACTATACCAATGCTTGACAAAATGTCAATTCTCTGATGCCAGCTACGCACGAGCGTAGTAGTACACACGCTAGTATTGAAAGCGCGTACAGAATTCCCACGGGTGTACGTGTTGCTATCGGTTTTATTGCATGTCGCTTCATAGTGCAGACACACCCAAGAGCCTATTGAGATCAGTGTAAATAATAGCGTATGAAAAGGGGATCCCCACCAATCTTGATAGCATCAGAATAGATAATAACAACAATAACAACTTGAAAATAATTTCGTGAGTTGGTACTAAAATCTCGATAACATCAGAGTAGCAACCTAACATAGAGTAAAGACGGACGTTAAGACAGACGGACGGACGTTAAAGTACGGACGTAAGCTGTGCGTTAAATGGATGACGCGCTCGTCGTCGTTGTCAAAATCCGAAACCGAAAATCGGAGGTCTATACCTCAGTCTCATTACGTTACGAATGAACACTGTATCTTGTGGAACTGTTGACAGTGACAGGGGGAACGCGTTGTCATTGTCGTTGTCGGTCGTCGACACGAATCTAGTTTTAATTCTGTCACAA
>NW_014579454.1:0-6380 GCF_000485595.1 Priapulus caudatus
GAGTAAGATATCCTGATTATCTACTCCTGATACAATGCGCCCAGTACAAACAGTACAGGCGGGCGCGGGCAGGGAATTTTGCATTTGTGTTGTGGCTTTTGCATTTGTGTTGTGGGATTTTGCATTTGTGTTGTGGCGTTTGCATTTGTGTTGTGGCGTTTGCATTTGTGTTGTGGGATTTTGCATTTGTGTTGTGGCGTTTGCATTTGTGTTGTGGCGTTTGCATTTGTGTTGTGATGTTTGCGTTTGTGTTGTGATGTTTGCGTTTGTGTTGTGATGTTTGCGATTGTGTTGCGGGATTTGCATTTGTGTTGTGGGATTTGTATTTGTGTTGTGGGATTTGTATTTGTGGTGAGCCTTCTGCGCCACCGTATTAAGCTGGCTACGGGCCTGCAAACACATGTATTTGTGTAAATCTATGGTGCGACTGCTTATTGCTTAATAAATATCTGCGTAATCGAACAGAATCTTGATGTAATAACAATCGAAAAACTACTTATTGCGGAACAACCTGTCAAGTCGGAAAAACGTTGGAATTATAATTGCTTGTGCTTGGTGTACGTATATCGTTTGTGCAGCCACAACTTTAGGCTTAGGCGGTTATGTTATATCGGGACAAATAAGCGTGTAGTTTGGTCGTCACACGATCGTAATACGGCGTGATGACAGCGTAGTGTGTGTAATATGTGTGGCCGTAGATACGTGACATCTTGCAGGCATTCTCACTAATGTTGCTCACACATACGCGAGGATGTGCGCCAGACGCGTGGGCGTGCGTGTGTGTGCGTCATGTGCATGACATGCCGCACGAGGCTGAAAGGAAGACGAGGGATAGGTGTATATGCCGATGCGGGACACTCCCAGGAAAAATGGGTGCGTGGCTGCGCTATTTTTGGTCCTTAATAGACATCACCTAGTAACGGAGATCAAGAATGAGAGTCAAGAAATCAGTGTGTTTAATCTTATAAATATTTTTTTAAGTCAAGGAGTGTTATATAAAATTATTATTAACAAAGTTCCTCTGTTTGCCAATGATAACCTACTCTCAATTTTCGAAGAGGTGATTTCGAAAAAATACATTTTCATGTCAGAGCCGTTAATTTTTATAGAAAAAATGCTCTTTCTCGAATGTGGATATTCATATATATGCGTGTACTCGTTTTCCCTGGGAGTGCTGTGCCCCCAGGACACAGACAGAATAACGGAGATAACGAGAGAGAGAGAGAGAGAGAGAGAGAGAGAGAGAGAGAGAGAGAGAGAGAGAGAGAGAGAGAGAGAGAGAGAGGTGGGGCAATGAGGTGAAAAAGCCGTCTGAAATGGTTTCTCTTAAAACTATACGTCTAAGTAACCTAATTGGTCTAATCACTAGCCCGGCGCACACGTGAGTGATTTTACTAAAGTAAAATGACGCATGAGTCATTTTACTCACGTGTGCGGCGGATTTTCGTTGAGTAATTTGACGCATGCGTCATTTTACTCAATATCAAACTAACTAACTACTAACTATGACGTACATCCGAGGGGATGGGTCAATTTTCTATCTCGGTGTCTGTGTGTGTGTCGGGGCGAGATTCATCAACGTTGCGCGACTTGCGTAAAGTCTATTGCGTACACAAAGTTTCTACGAAGTACGTACGCAAAGCTCGTAGGTGCGATTCATCAACGCAGCGTAGCACCTGCGTACGCAATCTGCTATAAGCCAAAAAATTGCCGATAAGGGCAATGAAATGGCAGCATGCCAGACTGCACACGTACGTACGTGATGTGTCATTATATAAACACCACAACATCCCACTTCTGTGAGTAATACGATAGTACAATATTGATATATTATGATAATTGATATCTTGTTGATATGCATGTAGTTTTTCTCGATTTTAATATTTTATGACGCTAGTGTCACCGCGTGCTCCTTTGTTAAAGCCGATGCGTGACGGCGTGATCGTATCTCTGTTTTAGTACCCCGTGAGGGAATAACCCGGCTCGAGGATATAAAAGACAGCCACTGATATACAACGCAACGCAGTAATTTAGATAATACACACACGCATAACATTTATTAATTAATATCCCCCATCACCGTACACTTCAATCCCAACACCCCAATCGTTATAAATTTGTCATGTATTCTAATGACTACCCAGCGCTTGCCTACAAACGCTGTTACTACCGTTGTGACCCGTACGTCTCGCTTAAACCATCCCCGCGACACATCTACTCCCGACCCCGCTAAACTATATTACTAACCCGCAATACTGTCCCGTCCGAAATCTATACTATTTACTCTAACAACAATCTAAACAGTCTGTACAATCAACTAACATGCAAAGAAAAATTATAGTTACATATATGCCATCTTGTATATATGCCATCGAGGTTGGTTCGATCGTCGCGCTGTCGTTCCCGCACTCTCTGTCTTTACACTGTTAAATCTTACCCTATTTATGTTACCCAACGTCCGAGCGCGACCTCGCCTTCTTCGGTCACTGGGCGTACCCACCGTCTCCCTTTGTTTATAGTTTTGCCGCTTTTGTTCTTCCCCAACTCGGTTAGTGATGTCATGTTAACCTCCCTCGCTCGGCTAGTACTGCCCGGTGGTCAGTGACGTAACGGTTTCGCGTTCCTCTTCGTACCATGTGCTAGGTTACACATGCCCCTCCCTTTGAAGTGATGTGTCGCGGGGATGATTTAAGCGAGACGTACGGGTCACAACGGTAGTAACAGCGATTGTAGGCAAGCGCTGGGTAGTCATTAGAATACATGACGAATTTATAACGATTGAGGTGTTAGGATTGCAGTGTACCGTGATAGGGGAAATTAATTAATAAATGTTATGCGTGTGTGTATTATCTAATTTACTGCGTTGCGTTGTATATCAGTGGCTGTCTTTTATATCCTCGAGCCGGGTTATTCCCTCACGGGGTACTAAAACAGAGATACAATCACGCCGTCACGCGTGGGCTTAAATAAAGAAGCACGCGGTGACACTAGTATTCCTAATGGCCCTTGCACTGGGCATCCAGAGAGACATGATACAAGATTGCGTGGCACAGCTTTGCTGTTGATCCTAAGCGCTGCGCGCAGATTAGACGCGCAGTTCCGCGGGATATGCGCACGCGACCGCGGATTCAATCCTATATCAGAGAACGATACCTATATGGACAGGTTGTGCCCAAACTTGGAATCTTGCACAAACTAGGAATATAAGCGTATCCGCAGTTTGGGCAACCAATCTGCAGATTGGGCAAAATCTGTTACTTATGTTATTAACTCTTAAATATTATTTAAAAAATTACTAGCGATGTTGTTAACATTTAACTAACCACACAGGACCTTATTCATATTTCAGTTATCTTCATATTTCCGATTTTAGATGAGGGGTCGGGTGGCTTAGTTTCGAATCATGCGTTAAGCCTAGCTCTAGTACTGTAGCCCGCGTACAGTTGCCGCAGGCCTGGCCGCAGAGGCAGTATTAGCGTTTGTTAGGGTTAGGGTTATTTATATCATAGATATCAATATGATAGTTATTTATAGAGATTAGTATCGCATATATCAGTCTCAGAGTCGCTTTTGGACCTCTTTTCTCTCAACTCGTCGTTTCTGTCCTTGAAAGCAGATACAGCCATTCATGAGAAAAACTAGGAGGCAAAATATGGAATTGCGCAATTAACACATGTACTACCACAGGCACTTGAAACGTCTCAATAAAAAAAGGTAAATAAGCACGAAAAGTATTTACTACCAAAATATGACATAAATAAGAGAGTTATCATCTCTCTTATTCATGTTGTTTGTGCACAGGGCGGGCGTGCGGTGTACTTGTGTGTTGCAGATGAGCATTTGACCGGCATTTACAGGTGATTATAGGCGAAATAGAGTAGAGAAACATTAAGACTTTGGTAGTAAATACATTTCGTGTTTATTTACCTATTTATTATTGAGACGTTCCAAGTGCCTGTGTGTACTACAAGGCTAGTACTACTAGTACTACTAGTTAGCGACGCAGTGAACAGCTGCTCATCGTATTCGTGCACGTATCACGTACGCATGTTAGATGATTTAACGTAATATATTTCTTTTAATAATAGGAAAAAACATTACAAAGAAGCGATCAGTAGTAGCCCAAAATCTAAAACCTGAATAAAGTCATCATTTAATATCCAATGACATTGTTTGATGCTCAGTACTTTGCCTTCATTCATTGAATGCTGCTATCTCCGACGTATTATCGATAACATCACATAAAGTGAATGTTCACGTGTCTGTTAATGACATTTGACTGGCTAGTTACTAAAATAAGTGTCGTAGTGTGGGTCCAGCCCCCGTCCATCCCTTGGGTCAAAGATCAACGACAAGCAAAAAAAAAAGATAGGCTATGGTGTGTCCTAGATTGGGTGCTTAGCCCGTTTATTACTCCGACCAAGTACAAGTATTAGAAGGAACAAATAAAACAAACCCTGCAATACAAGCACAAGAAAGTAATAAGTACGTGATTGAATACACAGCAATCCAACATAGCTTCAAAACAAAATATTTCATTGTACAATTTATACCCTAATCCTATAACCCTAATCCCGTGACACCTGGTCAGACCTCCACTCGATCAGTACACTGTACACTGGTACCTTAGTACGATAAATCAGTAAAACATGCTCACCACTCTTGAAGAATAATAAACCTCTACGGTTGTAAATTAACGTGGATAACAAAAAGCCTACATACTGCATCTACTGTGAGCATTCAAACATCACAAAATGTTCTTATTGAGCCAGAAATGTGCTCCAAGGTTGACTATTTTGAAACTCCGTCGGACACGGTTTCGGCGTAGAGATATTAGAGATTAGTACACATAGAGCGATGTGACTGTGGACGCTAACAGTAGGCCTGCGCTAGCGCAAATAATTCCTAGAAAGAAAACACTATATTTGTTTGCTGATTGCATAAGTAATGTAGATAACATATGTGACCCGCTCCAGCAAAACCAGGATTAAGTAGGAAATTCTACAAATTGAGTTATGTGCATATCTGAATAGATTATTTAATTACCTTTAAAATAATATATAATATTTGGCTATATCTAAAGAATTGACCGATCTACAGCAATTTGAAGATCGGAAACCGACTTATTACGGAATATAAATCCGCGACCAAGTGAAAGAACGAGCCAACGAGCCTGGTCCGACGAACCACAAAATAACGACGAGGGCTGTTGTCATGGCTCTACCGGTAAACCCAACCCTATTCTACTACCCCCCACAGCATGCTCTTCCCACACTGATTCATTACAATACGCTAGTTCTAACAGAGTTTTCAACCGTGCGCTGAGCACAATGAGTAGATTCTCTAGATGATATAGGCCTACTGTTGGCATCCTTACTTCAAAACAAATTATATTTATCTATACCCCGAAACACAGTCGGACGGAATTTCGGCGAAGTTTTCGAAAGTGTAAACTTTGGAGCACTTATCTGGCTTAATGAGAACATTTCGTGATGTTTTCATACTGCAAGTATGCTCACAGTATGTGTATGTAGGCTTTTTGTTGCGAGGCACTTTAACATATGTGTTTGTCACTGAAATTACTCAAAAAGGTAGCACTGTATGATTTTAGGTATAAATTTGTCGGTATTGTTATGTTTTAGTGGTACAGTATCTTATTATCGGCATTAGTAAATCGTTGTTCACAATGTATTGAAAAGATATCAAACTTATTTACTCGTCAACCAATATGAGATGTGATACACATGAAAATGTTCCTTTGTTAAACTTTATAATTAAATAATATTGTTCAATTAAACGCTTATGGGATTATATAATTAATTAAATATTAGAAGTTGTAGATTTAGTTTAGTATCTTTGCTTATAACGATTTATTCCTCAGCTCGGATCTCCCGCAAAAGCACATTTTATAACACAGACGAAGACAGCAGAATATCACAACCACCTTGCTTGATGTTGTGACGTCACTTGATATCCAATCATAAGCGTAGTGTCATATCACAAAGCCGATACGTCTCAAGTAGTCAAGGGTTACAACTTGTTTATAACGTACACCAACCTCGTCGCTGGCTGCTGCTATGCGTTTATCACATTGTGCTAATGTGTGCTCAATAATATATGAAATGAAATTGCATGAATGAGCATGACGTCACAATGTAGATTACACTGAAAATAACGCAGGGGTAATTGTAGTACTCATGTACTACTAGATATGAGACAACTAATCTGATTCTGGACTATATTGAAAATAAACAGCTGGCGAGTTGACATTGAATTGAGTTCATATTGTACGTTCATGCCCGCGCGCAAACTCTTCATTTACGAAATGTACCAATAAAATATTATTTTTCTCAAGTTTATTATTTTGTTTCTTGCTGTTA
>NW_014579454.1:7157-9272 GCF_000485595.1 Priapulus caudatus
CGAAATGGTATTGTACTTAAAATTTAGAAGATAAGGGGGCGGCGTAGACTGTGATTGGAAGACACAAAGTGTCAATCCTCGGCGAGCGCCTCGGGATCATGGCCGCGTTACGTCCAGAGAGACATGATACAAGGTTGCGTTGCAGTTTGGCTGTTGATCATGAGGCGCTGAGCGGCGCCGACAACACGCGCTGTTCCGCGGGATATATGCGCACGCGACCGCGGAGATGTTCAAGTATGAAGCGCTGCCCGCAGTGGATACGTGCGCCACATTGTAGGCCCGGCGCACGTATCCACAGCAGTCAGCGGATGATCTTGTGGTTTTATAAAATAACAAAACATATCCCCATGATACACTGCATGTACATACTAATTCCGTTACTCTTGCAATAGGTCTTTTAGTTTTAGGGGCAAGGGCGGTTTGGGTGATGGATATGGCCCAGTCATATATGTATTTAATACAAAATACACACCACACACCTGCAACCCTAGCCTATTACTAATATACGCCGCACCCACGCGGGTACTTTCCGCGGCATTTGTTCCGAAACTCAGGGGTTCTGGCTTTCGTAGTCCCCCTTCCGCCATGTTGGATTTTTTCCGATTACACTTGAGCTCACCGGCTCTATGATCAAACGTCAATTTACGACGTTAGCATCTCACGCTTCATGATCAAATGTCACTCTCCGTGTCCGTCCTTCCTTCCGATCCGACTTCTGACACCATGTAAGTTTTGTTACTTCATATTTATAGTCTATAACAGTACTTTGTTATGACAAGACTGGAACACGTTTTATTAACTGTAAAAACCCGCGAGGCTCGAGCCGAGAGCGAGCGACCCCTATCGGAATGCATACACAACTCTGGTCACATAACCACGTATACACAAAGCTAGCACGCCGGCCAATCTACAGTAACACACACACGCGCACACACACCACACAGCTGCAACGCGTTCGAACTGCGCTAGCTGGCGAGTGGCGACGATGTGTCTGGAAAATCGGCAGATAACGGATAAGCCTTCGGCTCAGCCCGCTGCTTTCTGCCGTGCACGCCGTATAAGGAATAATGGGCGGGGCTTACGGTCTCACTAAAATGCAGTTTTAGGAGGAAATTCGAGGGCGCAGCGTGCTAAATAGCAGGTGATTTTTGTTACCGAGCCACTAGCTATCGATTAAGACAATTCGCGAGTAGATTGATGCGGCAGAACGTTAGATCAGCGATTCCCTGCCTCTGCGCCCTAGATGTAAACTTTGGTGAGAGGGGTGGAGGGCGATGCCTGTGTAAGCGTGGCACTGCGTGCCAATCATCGGGCTGCGCCCAATCACACGCCCGTCACGTCCAGAGAGACATGATACAAGGTTGCGTTGCACAGGCTGTTGATCATGGGGCGCTGAGCGGCGCCGACAACACGCTGTTCCGCGGGATATGCGCACGCGACCGCGGGGATGTTCAAGTATGAAGCGCTGTCCGCAGTGGAGACGTGCGCCAAATTCGAGGCCGGGCGCACGCCTCCACAGCGGTCAGCGGATGGTCTGTAAGCCTTAGCCTTAGGTATCAAACGAATATCAAGCGGGAATGCATATCATATACGTATATCAAGGAATTGATGGCAAAAATGCTATTCTTGTTTGTGAAATTATTATATAACCATTATATTGTCTATTAATCCACTTTCTTAGCACTACACCTTAGTATCACGAAAATATACAAGGAATCATATCAATAATACGTATATCAAGGAATGATGCAAAATATTTCTTTGTTTGTGAATTTTATATAACCATTATATTTGTTTTTCATATTAAATTCATAATCTTTTTGATTCAGCTTAATGTGGGGCAAAAAAAAAAAAAAAGAAAAAAAAAAAAAAAATAAACCGACCAGGCTCTCCAGACCGTTACACGTCGTAGAACAGTACCGATGTATGTAAGAAGAGAATGGAAACTTGTGACTACATCTGGAGCATCGACAGCGATTTTTTACTGCGTTTTAATAATTCTCCAATTTCTAGAATATCGTCCATAATATGCATTGTCATCTTCTAAAAATTAAAATCATCCGCTGACCGCTGTGGAGACGTGCGCCGGGGCTCGAATTTGGCGCACGTCTCCAC
>NW_014579454.1:10958-27551 GCF_000485595.1 Priapulus caudatus
TGGATGCATGGATGGAATGGGTGCATAGATAGATGAATGGATAAATGAATGGATGGATGGATAAATGGATTGGATGGATGGATGGATGGATGGATGGATGGATGGATGGATGGATGGATAGATGGATGGATGGATAGGTGGATAGATAGATAGATAGATAGAAAGATAGATAGATAGATAGATAGATAGATAGATAGCAAGATAGAGAGACAGGCAGGCAGACAGGTAGACCGGCAGACAGATAGACAGACAGACAGACAGACAGACAGACATACATGTCGGCAGACGGAACAGATATACAGACAAACAGGTAGAGAGACACTTAACTTTACCAGAATTCGATTTTATGACTCATCTGGTGTCCTAGTGAGTGCACGCCTTAAAAATGAATGTCTATCAACAGCTTACCGTAATATGTTAGCTTCGTCCTTTCATTTCACCATGAAGATAGAAGAGTATTAGTTTAATACATTTGAGCTACTTAGCATATAGAGCTCCTAATATAGCTCCTGTAGCATATATACGGCGATAACGATCGCAAGCACTCAAACTTACTACTCACTGTAATGATCATTGCGATCAATGAATCTATTCCCACTGGACGCAATACAGTGCCTATTGAAGAGCAAGCATAATGATGTTCGAATGCAACTGGAGTGCGTCGCTGTCATTGTTAATAGACAGTTAGGAGGAGAACACTAGTGACTGCGGCATTCCTATAATGGATCATAGCTATACTAAAAGCATCGGGAAGGTGATATGGCGAAGTTGCACATAAGAAGCATTAAGGAGCAATATCCAATCTCGTTTAAATTATTCTGTTTAGCTGCTGGCGTCAGAAGTGTGTCGCCAAATAGTGAAGATCGACGTAACAACGTCCCAGCAAGGCCATTTCGCAGCATGCATTTTCATCAAATAATCATCGAAAAGAGAAAGTAAAAAACGAACAAGGCGCTGTTGCGACAAATATTAGACCGCCGCGAATGTATTTTCGTAATGCGTAAATATCCTGCCGTTGAGCAAACACGATGTAAACACTGCAGAAAACATGATGTGAAAATTGCGTAATCGCAAACGAAAAAAAGACCCGCGCATTAGCCTACGCACCGTCGCGCCAAACATTTCCACGTTCTCCATGTAATTGAAGATTAGATCGCTGATCGTTTTGCCGATCGGCGTGCTATAGTCGAATTCCTGAATCTTTGCGATCGAGCCGTTGCTCTCCAGGTGGGTGATAGTGTCGTTGAGCGCGACGGCCATCGCCCACACAGTGTCGTACGCGTACGGGCCCGTCAGTAGTATATCGACGGTATCCTCTGTCGACTTGCTGCTGAACAGATCGTAGATCTGCTGTGGCGTCTGCAAAAAAAATGTTAGCGAAAGTAATCGGTCGATCGCAGGTCAAGTGTGGCTGACGCATATCTTCGTACATACGCGTAGGTACGTCTGCGTTTGGCGCCCGGCCGAAAGACTGCCTAGGGACTGGGTAAATGAGACACACGCTAGCTGACTACGTCGCCGGATTCAATTCGCTGGCGTCGAATTTAACTCGGCGCGGTGGTGAAAAGCGAATGAAGGTAAATACTAACAGACGAATGGAAAACATGGAGCATCGAGCGATAACAAGATGGACAAACTGCGTGATTGAAGACTTGACGGAATAACGGGGCATCGGGCGCAGGCCTACGGATAGACGAACAGGCAGACAGATAGATTGATTGACGACCATTTGCGTAAATCAGGACGGACTGACGGACAGACGGGCAAACAGAAGGACGGACCGACGGACGCTCTGACGGACGGACGGGCGAACGAAATGAAAGGTAAAAGGGGGAGACACCTTCGGATGGGCATACATGCGTACGGACGAATACAACCGAGCAACATTTCTGCTCACCTGACCAGAGATTGTGACCTTCTTCTCTTTACTGACACTCTCCCACGTGAACCAAATGACGGACTTGATGGCGACGTTCAGCTGTCCGCGGCTACACGACACAGGCATGGTGTCGAGCAGCCACTCCTCGCGTGGTCCCGAGATCATCCATATATGCTTATTATCGTACAACTCTTGATGGTATATCTGCATATCAGAAGATCGCGATCAGTGTCCCATACATAGCTGTCGTGATGTCCGAACAGTGGCGGGGTCAGTGCTGGCTATATGGCTATGGGTATGATCGTTGTTATAGCCCCACGGTCTCGGTCGCGGGCATATCTATGGCTGCGGCTACCGTTGTGGTTACGGTTACGGTCACGTTGGCGGCTACGGTTACGGCTGCCGTTATGGTTACGGTTACTGTTACGGCTACGGTTACGGTTACGGTTATGGTTATGGTTATGGTTATAGTTACGGCTACAGCTTTCGTTACGGTTACGGTTATGGTCAGCGCTACGGCTACGGTTACGGCTACGGTTACGGCTACGGTTACGGATACGGTTAAGTTTACGTTTACGGTTACCTTTACGGTTACAGCTACGTTTACGGTTACGGGTACGGTTACGGTTATGGTTACGGTAACGGTTACGGTCAGTAATACGGTCAGGTTTACGGTCAGAGTTAGGTTTAGGGATGGGTCATGAGGTTTGGGTTAGGGTTTGGATCAGGATTACCGTTATGAGTAAGGTTAGATGTAGGCCTACGTATAGAATTAAATTTCGCTTAGGGTTATTGGGTTAGAGTTACCTAGCAATATCTTATGCTCAATGGTAATGGTGAATTTATGCTAGAATTAGATTTTGAAGAATGGTACATAGTTGGACGCATATAGGTCATAGGATTAGATCCTATAAAATCGTCTATTAATTAAATTGGCTGATGGTTGCTGGAAACGGACGCGGAATACACAGCCTATAACAGTATGGCATAGTATAGTATAGTATGGAATGGTATGGTATGGTATGGTGTGGTGTGGTGTGGTGTGGCGTGGCGTGGCGTGGCGTGGCGTGGCGTGGCGTGGCGTGGCGTGGCGTGGCGTGGCGTGGCGTGGCATGGTGTGGCATGGCATGGTATGGTATGGTATAATATGTTATGGTATGGTATGGTATTGTATTGTATTGTATTGTATTGTATTGTATTGTATTGTATTGTATTGTATTGTATTGTATTGTATTGTATTGTATTGTATTTGTATGTATTTATTGTATTATTGTAGTGTATTGTATTGTATTGTAATTGTATGTATGTAGGTGTCGTGTTAGGTATGTATGGTATGGATGTATGGTATGGATGGTCTATGTATCACGTATGGTATTGCGTATGGTATGGTTATGGTATGGTATGGTATGGTATGGTATGTATGGTATGTATGCGTATGATATGGTTATGCGTATGGGTTATTGGTATGGTATGTATGCGTATGGTATGGTATGGTATGGTATGGTATGGTATGGTATGGTATAGTATGGTATGGTATGGCATGGTATGGCATGGAATGGTATGGCATGGCATGGCATGGCATGGCATAGAATAGCATAGCATAGCATAGCATAGCATAGCATAGCATAGCATAGCATAGCATAGAATAGCATAGCATAGCATAGCATAGCATAGAATAGCATAGTAAAGCATAGCGTAGCGTAGCGCAGCGCAGCGCAGCTCAGCGCAGCGCAGCGCAGCACCAGCACCAGCACCAGCACCAGCACCAGCACCAGCACCAGCACCAGCACCAGCACCAGCACCAGCACCAGCACCAGCACCAGCACCAGCACAGCACAGCATAGCATAGCATAGTATAGTATAGTATAATATAGTATAGTATAGTATAGTATAGTATAGTATAGTATAGTTCCCGCCTCCCCATGTTACATATGATACTGATTGGTCATGTGGGTTGGAGAGATGACGGACGGAGATGGACTGAGAGTTCTTCCTTCTGGTGGTTTCGTGTGTAACAGTTAAATGTAGAAATGTATATTTCGTTTAATCATGCATACGTTATTGACCGTGAGCTACAAAGTTAGGTTAAACGATGTTCACTTGCCTCACAAAGTACCATGTTCCAATGCGCATCGTTGAAGAATCCCACGGAAATCCTCGTTTCTAATGTCTGTATCGAGGAGCGAAATAGAAGGAACAGATAAACGTGGAGAACAAGAGCGATATCAACATACATAAAAATAACTAAAGGGAGAAGAAGTGAAGTTAGCGATGTTAGAACCTTAGTTAGTTAGTTATCCTTCGTATAGGTGCCTAGATGGCACATAAGGCAGTGACAAGAGATCTCCAACGTCGTCGGTCCGCTGCTACTGGCCCCAGCGTCTCCCATGGCAGGTTAAGATGTTAGAACTTGGTTATTTTGAATCGCCACTGTTGTTCAATTGACGCATGCCGACCATTGTACGCGGTCAGTATTAATAAATAATAAATAATAAAATGGGCGATTGATAGGAGGAGTATCGCGTAGGTAGATCGGTTAGCTGACGCGCTGAACGGCGTATACCTTTATGTTGAAGATCGGGTGCGTAGCTGAGGTCGCGAACGGCTCCAGCGTAATGATTTCAATATCGGCGTCGAACTCTTCGAACAGATTATCGGCAGTCTGTAACGTACAGTCAGACGCTTGCAGCTCACCGGACGGGAGGCTAATGAAGATTGGTCACCCGGGTCTAATGGCTGACATACATCATTACAACCGCGTTGCATGGCGCAAACCTTCGCCGAACGACGCCGTAAAACAACCGCATAAATTCCGTACAATGAATTGAAAAATCGATAGGCGTCGTTCATCAGAAAGCGATGAATAAACGCACTCGCTTCATGCGCTGCTGTAGGTGAGTGACCTGGACCGAGTTCAGTAGCGCCGGATCCGCTTTCGATGCGTTTTTTATACTCACCAGTGGCTAACCGTTACCGCACATTTTGGAAGTACAACACTAATCGACGTAATCAATCAAAATAATTCTAAATGATTCTATCTGATCATTAATTGATATTTTTGCTTGGGTGATTCGCATGGACGAAAACTGCGCGCCCAAGACTGAATCTGGCTCTAAAATTTACGGTCTTTGCGTAATCACTTTTATAATATATAGCTACAATGAGAGTGGCCCTGCCGTGTATCCAGTGGCATGCATACATAGATATATTCGGCTAACAAATATGATGTTTATGAAGATGTGGTAATAATAATATGCACTTGTGGGATGCATTTAGTTCCCGGAAACCGATTCGCTACCGCCATGTAATCTGAGGCGGTTAATATATACAAATAAGCTGTAGAATTGCATCGGTTGCGTGGTTAGTATCGAATTGCATCGCAACGCGCAGAAAACGTCCGGTAGGTCAGTGAAACAATGGCGGCTAACGCTGTCTTATTCCGAGATTATCACGAGTCTACGGTGTAAGTTATTCTAACATTCGTCAACATAGCGGATCAGATAACCATAATGATTTTATAAGGAATCTTGCTATTGTCGATCATCAGTGAACGCTGGCAAAGATCCTATATTGATCAATATAGGCTCTTTGACGCTGGGCCGTTAGCCTAGCTGACTGGCGGTGAAACGTCATTATGGCGACCGTAGCTCAGCAGACGACAATGCTCATATCGCTCATATCGCTCACCAATTTAAATATCTCGTCTTTGAATTGCAGCACGGATATACGGGTCCAGTTGTAGTAGTGACAGAGTTCACGTATCGCCGGTACCACCGCCTTCTCTGATGGCAAAATGCGAAACAGCGTCGGGTAGAGATCCCGGTTTGAGAGGGCCGGATTACCGGAATTAGACGTAACCTATAAAAGAGATACACAAAGGAATGAATGCATGGCTAGCCAGTAATGAGCGCGATGTACCTACCAGCAAAGAGGTTTCAATGGAATAAAAACAAACAAATCAAAGCCGATTGGGCTACGCGGCTACAGAAATTTATTATTTATATACTAGATGATACATATAGTATACTAGAATATAGTACAGCAGTTTTGCACGCCCACGCGCACAATAACATAAATGCCTTCACAAACGCGCTCTGGCAGGCAAACACCCGCTGCGCATACACGCCCGCACAGTCACACACACACGCGCACGCGCGCACGCACGCATACACGCGCGCACGCACGCATACACGCGCGCAAAATTACACATGATAATAAAGAAATCAGAGAAATCCAAATGTCACGCGTTTCGAGAATATAATAATATACTGATATGATTTGTCATGGCTGAAATGACGTATACTAATTTCTGAAACCCGATTTTACAGAAAAAGATTAGGCCATGAATTTTCCTTACATACGGAATTATTGTATGAATGCGAGTTTCACATGAGGCAACCAATTAACTATGAAATTACTAATAAAATTTTAGCTGACAGCTGCAGTTAAATTCAGATAAGAAGCCGTTATCAAATTGCATTCGAGGAACATCAGTTATTTTGTTAGATATATTTTTACTGCTACGCTGTAGGTAAATCTGTTATTATCCTCGCACATATGCTCGCTCGCTATAAGCCCGATCTTGTTTGGATATTATATTCATTTCGACTTCGTCATTATAAGCATCTGCTTTCACCAGGTTGAGCGCACAACGGCATAAATCCATCCCCAGCTGGTTTGTGCATTTCGTTTAAGCAACAACACATCCAACGCGAGGACAACTATATTCCGTACACCCTATACATGCTACGCTATATAATAATCCCACCGCGTTACGTACACATTCATACCATGTGAACTCATTTTAACGCAGCATTACCACGCCCAATAACTCCGACTCCGATGACCAGGGTTGACCGAGGTTATTCTCCTGTCCTTGGTGTCTTCGTATAGGTCACACAGCAAGTATGCGTAATACAGAGCTTATTGACTCGCATTGAGGTTAACGTGAGTATGCGTAGCCTGCATATATGCAATATGCACGTTTGCTCGTACGGGTTTCATCTACTGCATTATATCAAGAGCAGATAAAGCCCTTCTTTATCTGCTCTTGATTATATCTAACTCGAGTTCCCGAGAGATAAACGCTTCGTCCATTAAATATAGGAATTATGGTGCAACATAGATGCAGATTAGTAAGCCGCGAGGTCGGTCGGTTTCCTGGGAGGTGCTTTAATATCCTACTGACGAACGAAATGTAAGAGCTGCGGTTTATACATGTTGTCGAGAAAAAATGCCGCATGAAATATTAAACGATATACGAATGAGGCTTCCCCTAGACGTGCGCGTGAATCTACGAACGCTACATACGAATGTTTTGGCACGCAACGCATTCGATGATACAGCTTTGTTCACAGTGGCCCAGTCTACGCGAGATCAGTCTAGATGAGATCACTATTCGGCTACTAGTCTAGCTACTAATCTAGCTAGTTGGCTGCTAGTCTCGGCTACTAATCTCGGCTACTAGTCTAGTGAGATCATCGGCTATAATGTTAGCCCAGTCATTAAGCCAGGCTAGGTCGGTCTGCGGTCGGACTGCGGTCGGTTATCCAAGTCATGAAACTATTCCGCATTATAGATTGGTCAATCCTACAATAAATGTTTGCTCGCAAAGACGAGTCAACTCGAAACTGTGAAACAGTTAAATTAACTCGAAAGAGTTAAATCGAAACTGTGCACACTACCTATATGTTTGTTTCGGTTGCAGGCAATTTGTGTTTACCATTTCACATTTACGTCCGAGGAAAACCGACTACAGCAAATGCGCAAAAAACACAATGATGTTCATCGTTCTGTGTGTGCAGCGCAGCGAATGAAACGCACCACGCAACTGTGACGTGTATCCGTTTCCGTCTCGAGCTAGCAGCTGGAGTAATGTTTGCTGGGTGATCGGCGTGAGATAAAATTTTCTGACGTAACATGCTTTCGGTCAACGTCCTCATTCTTTTTGATTACATCCCTTTTGCTTTCGGATTGTATCCGGGATGCGTCCGGCTTTTATCCGATGACTATATTTAGGGCTCGCGAAGTTTCTAAGTACGCATGAAGGAAACAACGTTGCATATAGGGTGAGACCTGCTAGTAAATTTATTATGCGTTCATTGTATTAATTGTTAAACGCGTTATTGTGTATAATCATGAAAATATAAACTAAGCATATCGATGAAGTTACACTATAACAGACAACGGGCGAATATGTTACATTTTCAAGGTGCACGATTATACAACCAAATGTGATCATAATATATTGTAAGCATCGACGCTTTTCGGTCCATATTGTAAATGTGTACATACGTATACCGCCACAGCTGCGCGCGAACGAGCGTATATGTACGTTTCTCTTATCGGATTCCGCGACAGCGGTGTCAATAGATCCTATGATTATGTTTCCATAATTTCATAATTAATATGGCCAGTACTAATCAATAGGTAAAAGCAAAAAAAAATCGGGATGAATTATCTCTAAGTGGCGCGCTACTAACGATGGCGACATCGCGTATTTTCTCTCACTTCATAATATTTACTTTATGCGCTACATGTCGGGCGAGCCGCAAACTGAGGCACCAGTCTGTGATCATGAGCCCACAAAAAATACATCGCCTACTCGAGTGTTATGGGTGCGGACGTGAGCACTCTGGCTGTGCAAACTTTGGCCGCGACCGTTAGGAAAACAACAATTCTCATTAGTAAGTTCGCGATGGCATTATATAGGATTTGTACCGCGTGCACGCGCAGTCGATACGCCTTAACCGAGGTTCCGCACATGCAAGCGCGATCGATCTTACAATGTCGCTTCACTTCGCTGGACGAGCGATGAAACGCGACTCTGCTGCAGAGAAATAAAAACGCTCGGAGACCATCCGTCGGGATTTGGAAGCCGAAAGAAAATGATCGCTCGGCGGCCCAAGTTGGTATATACTAATGTAACCTGCGCATCATCGCCATCGCCGCGGATCAGCCGCGGATGGCACTCGTACAATTGAAGGGCCGGGGCTGACACCAGATAGCGGGTCAGTTTATTGATCGAATCTCGACAGAGTGATCATGAGGGATGTTGAGGAGGGACGATAGAGATATCTAATTAACGCGGATTTCGAACAGGATTTCAGGTCCATTTTGCAGGATCAAACGCGATTCAGTAACACGGTGTTTAGAATTCACGTGGATTGTACTAATACAGAATTAACATTGTACGGATAGTAGTGTATCTGTTTAATGTTCCACATCGTATTCTGTGTCGCAGTACATGTGTGGGCAGGTGCGTGCGTGCGTGTGTGGGGACGCAGGTACGCAGAGAACGGCAGAGCGTGCGCGCGTGAGTACGTATGTGTGTGGCTGCGGGTAAGCAGGTATGTGCGTCTGAGCTAAATATGTTTAGGAATATGAGCTAGGAAGAATTGCGTCCGAGCGTGCGTGTGTGCGCGCGTGCGCGCGTCCATGTGTGTGTGCAAATGAATGCTAATGTTTATGTATCGTACTAGTCTTGTGTTTGTGTGAGGTGGAGAGAGAAAGCAAGAGAGAGTGAGAGAGAGAGAGAGAGAGAGCCGTGCATGCGTACGTACGTCTGTACGTATAGTTCTATTTGCTATGGGGTGCTGCTACGCAGAGAACATCACATCACCGCGTGTAGTTGGGTGCATGACATTGTTGCCCTTTGTAAGCGCGCCGCTTGCTGATCGAGACAAGAATCCGCGAAGAGCTGCACCAATGACAGCTGGCGCCCCACTATGATGCCTACTCGCAGGCCTGTGTGCCTTTTACAGGTTGGCGACAATGTCAAACTACGTGTACGCTGGCCGTAACAGCACCGACGATTCAATAGACACATCACTTGAATGGATCGTGTTGTCAGCGCGCGGCTTTGCAAACGCGGCTTCTCAGTAGAACGGCTTCTCCCGCGCAGCAGGTGAGCTCCTAATCAGAGACTCGGCTCGACCGCGTCCTCTTTGTTTCCCTAAGAACTGTCCTTATCTGAATCCGTCTCACCTCTCGTTTGATGATCGGCATGCAGTGACATGCGGTTGTGTGTGTGTGTCATCGTCGCTACGGCTGTGTCCACATGCCGGGCTCGCTGGAAGGAGGCGCGGGGAGCGATCCGGTTGTAGAGTGACAGACTGTCATCATGCTGTCACCGGCGTGTCGCGAGGACAGCACCACGCCGATGCCGAGTATAGCGATCTACATATCACGATCACTTACACACGGTAAGTTTGCGCCGTTGGCATAGACGCACGCACACGTACGCACGCACGCACGCATGCACGGATGCGAACGCAGTAGCTGTTGTACTTACCTGCAAAAGGTTGAATTGCGCAGCAGCTGGTGCAGTCGCCTTATTTACATCGGAGCATCCACTTTCCCATATGGCAATCTTTATCGGTTCTTCTCTCAGTAGGTTAAAAAGAATCTTCGAGCCAACGCCTTGGTCGCACTGCAAAGGTATTAACAGCGACGCGATTACGCACATAGACAAAGCTCACTTTCCCCACATCCCACCACTTCTTTACCCCTCTTTAACTCTCCATCTCTCTCTCTCTCTCTCCCTCGCTCTATCGCTCGCTCTCTTTCTCTCTCTATCTCTTTCTCTCTCTCCATCTCTTACGCTCACACACATGCACGCACGCACTCGCGCATGCACACACACACACACACACACACACACACACACACACACACACACACACACACACACACACACACACATCGACGCACGTAATCACACACGCACGCACGCACACACAGGCACACATACTTGCTCTCTCTCTCCCATCCCTTTTCGCCTGTTACCCCCTATCTATATATCTATCTATCTATCATACTCTCTACATCCCCCTTGTTTTGTAATTCTTAATCCCACTCGCTCGCATGCACCTATGCACGTATGCACGCACGAATGCACATATTGTATGTACATAGACGTCGGTCACTTACCGAACGGGAGAAATATATAACAAGCGACGGATAACGAGCATATTTTCGTACAATTATAGGTAAATCTGCTGCGTATTCTCCGCCTGGTATGAACTTGTGCAAACCTGCCTATTAAGGACCTGCATGCAGCTGTGTGGGCGCAAATGATGGCTAACCATACTATGGCCAGCATGGCCACACGTGAGCCTAGAGATTAAGACAATAGCGTGGATATTATCAGGAGTCTATCAATATATTGATAGACTCCTGATATTATTTATGTGACCGACAGGAATGAATGAACACCCGTCGGTCATCATAACTAACTATTGCACTAGCAAATAGCAGGTGGTGTTATTGGTAAGAACGGTGACTCTTAGCGACGGAACATGGAATTGGTCGGCGCCGGGATTAATTAGCTATTGGTCTGAAAATAACAACCGGGACGTACATACACTCAATGCAATGTATATAAGACGTAGTTACGCAGACGAGTAAGAAGGAAGGGTAGAGAGACGATGGGTGTCATTTAGAGTCCGCGAGAATGGTTGTACATGTGTAAAGTTGTAATAAATAGTAATCGGTCTGATTCCGTATCTACCACGACTCTACTAGATTGATTTTAAGATCGTGCGAAGTGTCATCTTATAGTTGCGACCCCCCAGCGACAATACAACACATCTATTCGGGCACCATTTTCCGCTCTCTGTTATAACAATTTTAAAATTTCTTGCGCTATTGCAGTTATTAATAAATTGAAGTATTTAATAAACATTTTCACTAAATTAAAAAAATAAATGCTGCATGACTTGTTACTAGCGTCATATTAAATGAAACCTTTATAACATTAAAAAGCCTTTGCTGCTATTAAATTCCAACGCATAATTCGCATAATTTCAAAGTCATCTATGTGCTGCGCAAGAGTTATTCGACATAGGTATAATGGTGTCAAGTCACGGTGACCGTAGGAAAGCAGGTGCTATAAATGAGTAGCTGAGCATTTTCTATGTTACGTAAAAGGTCTCAGTACAAGAATATAATATATCCTATATAATTATAAACATAGTGATAAGATTCGCGTATTGTGCTCAGTATGGTGGGATACGCAGAAATACGCGTAAAAATATGCCCGCACCAGGTATCGTCGTTCCATTCCCTACAGCATATTAGGAAGAGATTACTACATATACCTAGTTATGATTGTATTCCATCAGCTTATGACAAAATTAGTTAACTCACGAATCTTAGGAAATATCCAATATAAGTAACCTCGCGCGAATGTGCTACTTGCCAGTACGTTTGCAGTCGTGGAGCATCACTCAGTTTTGAATTTATTCTATCGGCTTATATTAAAAATAGTTAACTCACGAATCTTAGGAAATATCCAATAGAAGTAACCTCGCGCAATTACGCTACTAGCCAATATACGTTTGCAGTCGTAGATCATCACTAAATCCTTTCAATAGGACAGGAATAGGCACCGAATTTGCGAATTTTTACAACTTTATCGTCACGACGATATGACGACTACACAAGCATTACAGGAAGTGACTGAATAACCGCGCCTACGATATAGTCCTGGTTCGGGGGGGGGCACATGGCTCTTTTAGAGCAAAACCTTATATTTTCTAATTCTTTATGGTATGACTCTCAAAAAAAGTTTGGGTAACACCTCCAGATCAAGTACGTTTTTTTCTGTACAGCCCATTATGTGATTTTTGGTTAGACGCCAAAGTGCAAAAACGACAATATTGAAGTTTCAGAGCATAAATCTTTATTAAGCGAGCATAAACTTTCAGATTGCACTGAATTACATTGAATGAGTATTACTAACAACTTTGTATTATGATTTCTTTCCATAAACTTTGTTTCATGGTACGAAATGGCTACATTTTGCTCAATTTTAGGCAAAAAATAGCCAAAAATCGCGTCCACTTTGAAAGTAGCTCTAAGTATGATTGCTTCTCATTCACTCAATATTATAGCTAGAGCTACCAAAATTGGCCAGAAGTTTCCTTATTAAGTGCTCTAAGTGGCCCAACCTTCATATGATGCTTCCCCACTCTATATGATGCACAGTGGGGCTATTGTAACTCAGGGTCAACCCTACTCCCAAATAGCGCCTTTTTGCGAATTTCGTCAAATGATGATAACTCCGTAAGTAAGTAACATAGGAAGTTGATTCTTGTGCCTAGATATAGGTTTTTGACTCAAAGGAATTGATTGACACCATTATTATACATTTTGGAGTTCATATAATTAGAGGAAGTACAAGATGTCTGCCAAAAGCGATAATGAAGACATGAATTGTCCCATAGAAAGATGATTGAAGGATATATATATATATATATGTAACGAACTTCGGCTGCTATAGCCTCATATCCCCGCATCGTATCGTCTTGTCGCGTGTCTCAGCATCCCAGGTCGATGTACAGCATCCTTGGTAATGGTAGCTATGACAGCGATCACGTGATTCCCACCGGTTGTATGAAGGAAACCTGTGGGGTGATGTGTGGCTTATCATGTGATGTAGTTAGTACTGTTTAGCTGTTCCGTTCATCGTGTATATTTCTACACCCCACCGACAACGCTGTGTGGGATTTTGTGCACCATCTTTTAGTTCACCTTAGTCTGTTGACTAAGGCCGAATAAAAGCGCCGGGCCTATTCCCGGCGTGAATACTTTTATCAGCTTAATTGTTATGGTTTTTACGTGTTACTATTTCTTGTGTTGACTCTTACACTACAATTCAGTGGTCGAACCTTTATTCGTCGCCACAACTAGACGTAAAATCGTTGCATATATATATATATATATATATATATATATATATATACATGCATCATAGAACTGTACAGGTGGATGCTTTCGTGAAAAATAATGCCTAGGTATAAACTAGTCTAAAATAATCCTTGTTATCATACTCAATTATAAATAAATACAATCAGGAGTAGATATAATAGGGAAGGAGTGTGACATCAATAAACAAAGGAAATTTGTCAGATACTAGCCTTAAAATACCTTTGATTTCCTACGCGTAACGCAACCAACTTAAGCTCAAATTGTACACAGTACATCCGCCTAGCATCGTGCGAAATCGTTTCCTCTTATACACCCGCAATCCGGAGATACAGACTAAAACGTACGACACGATTTTCCATTTTGTTGGCAGCCAAATCGATGCGTTCAGAAAGCCATATGAAACAAAAGGCAATTACTAATGCTCGGCGATGCGGTGTGGCTCGCTGGGAGATTGCTGCTGATTGCGGTGGGCGTGCGTGCGTTGGGAGCATACCACCTGTATGCCGGTATGCCGGGTCAAAGGTTATCTCGCCGAGTGTTGCGTCGATGTCCAATCTCCCAGCGAGTCACACCATATATCATACGAATCATACAATGTATCTACCCTAACCGAACTTCAGCTGAACAATGGCAGAGGTTAAGCATGCTAGACAACATAGTAGAACCCAACCTAATCCTATCTAACAATTGGGTTTTTACAAGCATGTGGTAATGTTTTCTTACACTACCAAAATTTACCGCATTTTACCCCAGGGAGTTGTGCGATATGGCGCTCCACACATGGAGCTTGCCTATTGCTCACCTACATGTGCAAATTGACCTTGAACACTTAGCACATGAACAGGATACTGACCAATGAGGCTCGAGGGATTTCCACGATGTTGCGGGTACCAGCTGTTCTTGCTCGTTCACATAGCCACAATCCTCTGGCTTTAGTCTCTCAACGTTTTCAGGGTCGAGGCATGGCGTGGCTGATGGTGTAGGCATTGTAGAATGCACGCTTGATATGAGGCAGGAGTCATTGACTAGTCGGAGGTAGGCTGTAGAGAGAACCCTCTTTGCTGAAGTGGAAAACTTCTGCTCGATATTCAGAGAAACGCTTAGCATTGCTACCTCTTTGGAGTACCTTCACTAAGTAATGCTCGGCGTTGCGGGTCATGGCCGGAGAGAGGGTTGGTGATTTCCCGAAGTGTTTCAGCAACTTTTCAGGCTCTGCCTTTAGAGCTATTTTCTTTGTACCAACTTTGCTGGTTATGTCACACTCTGTAAGACTGTGTATAGCCGGCAGTACTGCACAGAGCCGATTACCCAGGCGCTTGGACAGGGTATGCAGGGGTATATATCGAGTTGTATCTCCTATCCCAGTTCGCACCCACAGCTCCTCAAGGTTGTGTTGGTGAAAGACGGGCATGTGGTAGAGCAGAGCAACAATAACATCTCTATCGTTGGAGATTACAACACACACTTTGTGTCCTGCATTGAGAGAGTCCAAGACGTGGATGAGTATTCGGAGATCAGCTTCTTAAAATGGCGATTTAAGGTGTGGCAATGCTTTTTACAGGCCTTGATGGACCATGATGCACTGCCAATCCTCGTTTTCTTTGGTCACTTGTCCGAGTACAGTGGGATATTGTAATGTTTCTGAAGTATGTGAACGAAGATGGCAGTAGATTAGTTTCTCGAGAAGAAACTTATTCGTCTTTGAAGGCAAGAATCTGTCCATCTCCTTTGGTAGAGGTGTCTCTGGTTCAATTGAACTTTACTTGATTAATACAGTTTCAGTGAGCCTTCTTTCTCTCGTTATCCTTCACTGAGGGTTCATCTGATTACATGTCGAACACAGTCACATCGCCCGAACTGGTGGTATACATCCGAAATGGATACAAATCCTATGAGGAGATCATTGAAGCTGGAGAGGCTAGTCACACGAACCTTAGGAACTGTGGCCACTATGTCTATGGCATATGAAGTGTTCTTCCGATGTCTATAGTCATTGTCCTCAGGTTTGAGATTAGCCTTCATCCTCTAATTAGGTGAACTCCAAAATGTGTAATAATGGTGTCAATCAATTCCTTGGTGTCAAAAAACCTATATGTAGCCACAAAATCAACTTCCGATATCACTTACATACGAAGTTATCATCATTTGACGAAATTCGCAAAAGGCTACTATTTGAGGGTAGAATTGACCCTGAGTTATATCAGCCTGTGCATCATATAGAGCGCGGAAGCATCATTATGGAGCTTGGGCCACTCCGAGCACTTAATAAGGAAACTTTTGGCCAATTTTATTAGCTCTAGCTACAATATTGTGTGAGAAGCAATCTTACTTAGAGCTACTTTCAAAGTGAACGCGATTTTTGGCTATTTTTTTGGCTAAAATTGAGCAAAATGTAGCCATTTCGTACCATGATACAAAGTTTATGGAAACAAATTATGCTAGAAAGTTGTTAGTAATACTCATTCAATGTAATTCAGTGCAATCTGAAAGTTTATGCTTGTTTAATAAACATTTATGCTCTGAAAACTTCAATATTGTCATTTTTGCACTTTGGCGTCTAGCCGAAAATCACATAATGAGTTGTACAGAAAAAACGTACTTGATCTGGAGGTGTTACCCAAACTTCTTTTGAGAGTCTTACCATAAAGAATGAGAAAATATAAGGTTTTGCTCTAAATGAGCCATGTACACGAACACCCTCCCCCCCAGAGTCTAGACAAATAGCAGTATAGGAGTGCCTAAGCTCCCATAGCACAAAATCACTATACAATTATTATTAATTCAATAAATAATGTAGACAACGTATAATTTAAACAAATTGTACATTTTTGAAATGAATAAGCACCCAAAAAACAGATATGGTTCGTTTAAGGTGAACCGTTGAGATCGTAAAAATATACTGTTTTCATAGTAATAGATTCGAGACTCTAATCGAGTTCTAGATACTCTTCAAATTCACTGGCAAAATGAGTCTGCCCGTCGTCCTTCCATAGTGACGAGCT
>NW_014579454.1:27576-32957 GCF_000485595.1 Priapulus caudatus
CCAATTTTAGGGTTTTAGACCTAAACAAGTTCGCTATGACCGCTTATATTGTATCTAAATCATGCGCTAACACGTAGAATAGACCGGTTGCGAATAAAGTCCACAACAAAGGGCAAACAGCCCCAGGTCTGATTAATAACATTTTGCACAGAACAATATAGTGTTGGAAGATATTGATACAATACAGTTATGTCTTCAATCACAAATCGTCATTTCTCTCGCAGAATTCACGCTACAGTTCGCTCTTCATCTGTTTACACGTATCATTATTATACACCCGACCTAGATCTCTTCCCACGAGTCACTACGTGCTGCTGGGGTAGCCGTAGGTGTCTCTCCAATAACGCATGTTTTATCCTCCTCTTTCGTGACCTGTTGCATGCAAGTAGACGTGATTTCTTACCCGGTCCCTTTCGCCTCGATCCAGCGAAAATTTGCGATAAGTAAATCTACTCACCGACCCGTAGACGGTTTGATCTGAAGCTTCTCAAGTGAAGAGGAACGGATCAGTGAGCACAAGCAGCGGATACCCCGTCCCCATAAGCAAAGCAACTTGGTACATAATAGGCCCGCTCATCCCACCGATGCGTATTCTGAGTTGTTCGCTAATACGAGGTCGATGGGGAACTCGGAGACGCACCTTTACGGTTAACGTTCGGAGCGACGCACGCGGTGTTCTTAGTGAGGTCTATCAGATAGGCGTGTTCTAACTCCGGCTTGCAATACCGGGTGATGGAAGAAATCTCATCCAGCGCAATTGGCCCTCGATGCGACTGAGGAATAGCTCAAACTTATATAGTCGATAGCTGGATGTTAATTATTGCTCGTCGACGCTCGTCATCTACCTTATCCTGAGATTCGCACGTGCCGTAAGATCGATAGTTCGGTTATGTAGTGTGTATAGGTTGACACCGACCTGTTTAACCTTCTGTGGATTCGTAGTTTGTTACGGGCGCTTAGCGCCGTGAGAAAATTGACGACTTTTACAATTGCAAACATTAAGATATGCTGTACAACTTTATCTTAACTATATACGTTATCTTCGAGCTAAATGTTCCTTAATCAGACCCGTCTTTTGATGCTTTGGCTTTATTGCAATCCGACACGCCCGGCGCCTTATTCTCCGTGCGTTAGACTCGCCCATGACTTTATTCTAGTCCGTGTCTCTAGAGTCTAGAAGGAGTTGTCTAACTCGGTTGCATAGGAAGAACTCCACAACCGAGCACGAGGAAAGCTATACATAGCTGTGTACATTTGCTGTCGACGCTCGTTCTAACCTTGCTGAGATCCGCTGAGATGTATTGAGGGTATATGACACGACTGTTTAACCCTCTGTGGATTCGTAGTATCGTACGGGGCTAGCCCGTCGTGTTCATGTAAAGAGGCTTATGGCTAAGCGTCTTATGCATTCATGTTGTTTTTCTGGCTTGAAAACGAAAAAAGATCTCTACGTGGCGTTAATTTCCGCCTCAGGAAGCTGAAAGCCCACTAGAATAGTTTGATACGCAATGCGATGTTACAGCAGGGCAGGTCGACTGATATACATTACCATAGTAGAAAATGAGACCATGTGATTTCGTTGGCATAGCGTGATAACTTACAACGCGGCAACGCGTCAACGTTTTCTTGTGTCCAAATAACTAACCAATCGCTGATGCCATTTTTTATTGTCTACGGTGCGTGGCATCGTATATAGTCACGCACCCCAATTAGCCCCGCGACATATCGGGATTTAGTTTAAATTGCAACAGTACATGCCAAAATATTGGTATCAAATGAAAACACTCACTGACCGGAGTACAAATCATGTAGAGATATTATCAGGAGTCTATCAATATTGATAGACTCCTGATATTATCCACTGGGCTACAGTAATCACCGCACAGGAATTGTAGCTAAATCGAGTTCTTAGAGCGATAGCGCCTACCTAATGGCTCCGACACTACTATATCATGCACTACCACTACCATTACCAGCTCCATTACCACTACCACTTCTATAACTACTGCTGCATGAAGCTGCTGCTGTATTTTCACCTGTCGGTGCTGGAGAGTTTGCCTCCCTTAAGTCCTAAGTATTGCAAAGGGTTTAAACACTTATCGAAAGATAGAGCCTATATATAGCGCACTACGTGACAGTTGAAGTTGCGACACCGAGAAACAACCGCACGTGTCCATTATAAGCCGCTTAAATATCGGTAAAAATGCGTCAATGGTTAGCCCTAATTGTCAGCCATTTTATATTGAGATATCATCGGAGGCAGCCATGCGCTCAATTGAGCATCGAAATGCTACCACAAGGCACCTCATGTCAATGTCTCCTGATACAATCAATGACTCATCATGGAGGTTGCTAAAGTCAATATAGTCACGGTGTAACAATTTAGAAACTTCGATGTATAATTTCGATGTATAATGTGCTGTCCTTTATAGCTGTAAGATAGCTGAAAGAAATTGTAACCCAAGTTCGGTAACCAAAAACTTCAACTAGCCGGTCGATTAGGCAAATATACAAATTGTTTACACTCCTAGATAGCCACGTAAATTAAAATGTTATTGGGTTGTTGTTGTTGTTTAGATCAGACTCTGTCAGGGAAATTAACTTCTTGTATATTTCCTGCAAATTTGTGTAATGATGTATTTTGATATTGTATATATTTGGTATATTGATATTTATTTATTTATTTATATATTCATTGATTCATTTATTTGCGTGCGCGTGTGCGCACATCGGCGTGTATAAGTGCGTGCGGTGCGCCTGCGTGCGTGCGTGCATGTGTGTGTTCGATAGTTTCATGATAGTTTATACAAATTGTTTACAGAAATGTAACGAAAGCAGAACTTGCGCTGCGCGCGATACCCCTCCCCCGTCACTGCGTGATCTGATTTGCCTATGGATTTGGCGCACGGATGCACAGCTGCCAGCACCCGATACTATCGTAGCACGTTCCCGCGGTCGCGTGCGCCTCGCCGCGGAACTGCGCGCAACATCCGCGCTCGGCGGTCAGGATCAATGCTTCCTTTGCGCATCGCCTCTCTAGTATCCGGTCTCTCCTCTGGACTAGTGGTTTACGGTGTTTTCGTTTATTACTACTACCGTGTTTTCGTTCGGCTCGCCTTACGTCTGGACTTCCCCCCGCCTTTTCCCCGCTGTTCCGCCTCCCCATCCTATACCATGCCAGACTGCTGTGTCAAGGTAGTGACGTGTTGGGCCCACGGAAATCAGACTAAGTGGGGGGATAATTGACCGCATTGAATTACTATAAGTAATTCCCTGTTTTGTATGTAAATGAGTCAATAGGGACGTTCCGGCTGCAAAAATTGAACTCGACTTACATGCGTGAAGACGGGCCCGTCCGGGGGCAACCACTAGTCCAGATGAGAGACCGGCGATACACAGAGAAGCTCGCCGTGAAGGTGTTGATCACTGCCCGCCGCTAAGCGCGAAGCTTGCGACGAGTTCCTTCGCGCAAGGGCGTACAGCGCGACCAGTGCGCAACGTCCTACAAGTAATCACGCGCGGCAGCTATGACGGCGCAAAATTCGAAGGCCGGCGCACGGGAATCCAATTGACTAGCAGTCGAACATCCTAAATTAATTAGCGGTCTAATCTAGTAGTCAAACATAATGCACCATCCTATCGCGCATCCTAATACGAGCCTTCACGTGACGTATAGATTCAGCTTGTCACGTGTTATTGTTATGTTTTGCTGTTGCAGAAGACAAAGCGTGTGCTGACATTTACTAGCATGAATGACCGACATTTTTCTGATAGACAGCTGCTGTTATGTAGTGCACGTAACACGTGCGTGCGCGTTGCTGAAAGTCGCTGCGGTCACGTACATGCGTTCATGCGTGCGCTTGAACTTACACGGCGTGGACGTGCTCGATCAGTGAAGGGTTGCCGACGCTTCTCTGATGTTAGCCGCCGTTATATCCTTTGCTCAGGAAGGGCAGCAAGCGGTCGTGATTCTCGTCCTGCGCTGTGTATCTTGTAGACTCTCTGACCGTGTGCTGCCGCTAACACTACATACAATAAGTCAGGTTCTAGCAGGCGGACAAGCACCAAGCACTAGCAGGCGACAAGCCACTTCAGAGCCGCTAGAAGAGCTTGGGAGGGTGCGAGCTTCCCTGACTGAGCCAAGCTGGCTCTGTGTTGCTTTGAGCTAGGACGCCGCATCTTATATAGCAGTCCAGTAGACAGCGAAACGTGGTCACAGTCATGTGAGCCTACCACACTAGGACCATCAGGTGTCCCGTCAATAAACTATATCAAGTGTGCAGCACTGGCTTCCTTCGCAATCCGCGCAGCCCACTGGCTAGAAGCAGGTACGATTCAACGTTGAAGTAATGCTGACGCCTGCTATTGCTATAGTTATTTGCTATAACAGTCGCTACACATGACAACATCGCGTATAGTCATGAGAATCCGCACTGAGAAATTATACATTACTAGCGAATTGCGATCGTGCGTCCGTGTGTGTGCACGTACACCGTTGTGTAGCGCGGCGGTGTGAAAGGTAGCACGTTTCGTGCGTGCTCAGCGGTAGCAGGAGTACACGTGTGTGCATGTGTGGTGGCGTCGTAACTTTCCTGGTTGTGTAGGTAGCGTCTGCGTCTGCCGTGTAAATGATACATGTGCATATTCTGTAACGTAGACGTTCGTGCGGCGTGCGTGCGTGCGCACGTACACGCAGTGCAGTGCATGAGTGTGCTGTGTGCATCGTAACACTAGCGTGCGTCGACGTGCGTACGTAACACTGTTGCGTGCGCTTTATTATCGAAAAATTATCAGTCATTCTGCTGCTACCAACCGAAACTCGCGCAGTGCGACATATGAACGTCATGTTATAATAAACATAGAAAAATAAGAAAGTTAAGCCAGGAAAAAATTAAAAATGAATGGATTCGGGATCACAACGACATTCAGCAATGTCGTCCTCTCTTAGCGGACGCTCTGCTTACGAGCCATTGGGTTTGTGTATGGAGTCGCTTGAAGCAACACTGGAGCGTCATATGAGGAGTTTGAGGCCCTTGATTTGTATACACCCAATGGATTTTGCGAGCGCATCGTCACTCTGATTAAAGCATCGTGATGCAGCGGTGGCGTAGTCATATGAGTAATAGGGTTATTTCATTTATTATAGTATTTTCGTTGCGCTTAGATGGCCAACAATTTCAACGATTTGCGATGGTCTCACATGCAAACCTGGTGAATCAGTCACCTGTTGCCATCACGTGAATCTCGACTAAGGCGATTCGCCAGTGAATTCATAATGGTATATTCCCTGTTTGTATTAATGCCAATAGCGGGAGTCGTGCCCGCTTAGGCCAAATTTGAACTGACACCCATGCGTGAAAGTATCGGCCGGTTACGGGGCA
>NW_014579455.1:0-14091 GCF_000485595.1 Priapulus caudatus
CGCTGCAATGTTAATTACCTTAAACTTTTTTGCAAATCGGAAATTTTCTATATAGTTAGAGAAGCTGATTACTTGGTTGCTACCTGTCATCGTTTGAGCATTTCTTTGAATTCAAATGGCCGCCGGCCGTTATCATCTTCGATTTGGTCAATTTTACAATTTGTGATCTCGATGCCTAGAAGTGTCAGCAATACGCTGCTTTTTAGGGGTTTCGAAGCAGGGAGTCTATTTCTGGAGTTATCTTTGTTGGATATGGGTCAATGTTCAAGTATTTAAAATGAAGGTCAACGTCCAAATCATACAACTTTATGTAAATTCACTGCTCACAGATAGTAGATAGGCATTATTTCAACGAGAAAATTAGCAAACAGCTTAAACAGTACAACAATATATTTGTCACAATCCTGCTATGACTCCTCCTCCTCATTACTCCTCAATCGCGCATCATGCAATATCATTTGTCATTGCGTCATCTACACCTAGCTCTTACTCCAATTGTCTTCGTGTCCATCGATTTTTGTGAATGACTACAACAGCGAACTGCCCCTCTATCACACTTGCCAAATAGTCTGTGCATGAAAAGCATGCATCGGTTGTCAGCTGCAACTTCCCCGCTGATCCTGCCCTCTGGCTCGGCAGCTGGCAGCTCCCTACATCCAGGAGGCTGGGAGTAACTGGCGCGTTGAGATGGTCGGTGTGATGGTGAGCCTTTGATACTCCAACCAAAGTTCGTAATATGTAGTAGCCCTTTCAGGTGGTACACGTGTTTTGCTGCCTTCCACAGTACATCTTTAAGGCTGAGTTCGGACACATGCAGCTGCAGGCTTGACGTCATCGGTGGCCGTTTTTTCCAGTTGTGGCGGCTTCTTATGGCTGCGGTAGAGCGAGTACGTGCATCATCATTGGTCGTACAAACTCTGTCCAAGAATGAGGAATAATAACTGTCTGTCTGTCGCTTTTTGAGTGAGCATGGGCTCGCGCCAAGCTCTGGACCAACACTTGATCCATACCTGGTTATCATCTCCAGGAGCTTGAGTGCTGACTGTTTTCTTTTCGAAGGGTACGACACGTATCGCAGCCTGACAGCGCCATGAGCATCCGAGAAGCGGCTGCACTTTCGCCTAACCGCTACACAGTTGTTGAATATCCAGGACGATCAACATTCCACTATTCCATTGAATCTAGGCAAATGACCCGCATCCTTGATGTCAGTACACCAAGGGAGGACGAAGACGTCTGTGTATCAACTGAGAATCCGGATTGTTCAGCTGATGTTGTGGAAGAAGTAGCCGCATAGGATGTTGTGAGGCGCAGGACTCTTGTTCGTGCATTGTGAAAATAGCTTTGTCGCATGGAAGGGGTGTGTTTGGAAGTCATCGTGCTCATGCTCCTTGCGCTAGAGCTTCTTGTCATATCTGTTGAACCAGGCTCTTTCTTTGAGGCCAGAGTAGTGGGCCAGTCGAGCACCAAAAGCTTTGCAAGCAGAATCTCCTGCGTCTCAGCGACTGGCCACACAACGTGATAGCAGGCACGCGACGCGTCAGCCACCAGCACGTCGCAGCAGATGATGTTCTTGACAGAAACACCGAGAGCAACTTGACGAGCACGCCTTGTTGCCCATTCGCTCAAACATCCATAGCACCATCAATCAACAGAGTTGGGACTGGACCTTCAGCTTCAACTGGGAAGTGTGGCTAGATCCAACCTCCGGCTGCGCCCGCCAGCCCAAAACAGCCGACTAAACATGTCTCGAATGTCGTAGATGCCTTCGCTTGAATGACTGCTATTGAGTGCCTCATTGATGGCTGACCATTTTCTTTATGGTTTAAATGAGTTCAGTCTGCTTCGTGAACGGAGAACTGCTTGCTTTGCTCACTTCCCGTAGTCAGTGCACCTAAACATTCACTGTGTCGGGCGCCACTTGGCCATGCAGATGTTATAAGACCTGATGCGCTCGTTGAGGGGTGAGTTGACTTCTCCAGCTCTGCTCGATCTCCTCCGATCGACCTCATCCAGTCTTCCTTCTTCCCTCTCCTTTCTCCCTTGTGCTTGTTTCTCTCCTCTACATCCACTCGACCATCGTGGCTTCTCCTCATCCGCTTCACTGTCATACATATCTTCCATGGTCGATGTCGAGTGGGCACATCCACACTGAAACTTGGTGACCTTGCTCTACTATTTCAGGCTCACTTGTCTTTTGTCGATTTGTGCTTCGTTGTATTTATGTTGTTCGCCCTTTTCTATTTATCGTCTTTGCCATTGTCACGCTTCTTCCTTGCTTGCTTGTAATTATATTTGTTTCGTTGTTCCCGATCTGTGATCTGCTGTGCACGGCGGTCTCCGCTTCATCAGATAATCTGCGACAGACATGTTGGCGCGCTGCTCAGTTAGTTTCTCTCGGGCCACGCTGGGGAGGTTGTCGTCTATCTGTCGCACTATACCAGCTCGATGTTAGCCGGCAAATTTGTGTGGACTGCGCGAGAAATTTACGGGCAGCATTGCCTGAAACATGCTGCTGAGGAGAAAGTTTCACCATTCCCGGCCTCCCACGCAAGGAACATGAGGCGCCACATGTCGCTGATGATGATCATGTTCTTACCTCTATTTAATTGTCTTTCGTGCGGTATTTTTTTCTGGCTTGTCTCCTAGGCTTCACTCAGCTTTTGTATGTCTGCTGCGAGCCATTTGAGTAGAAACTTCTGCAGCATACCACGTGCAATGATGAATCGGTATGCCCGTTAGAGGCTGCTGTTTCAGGTTTTTGCCGGTGATGATGCTGTCCTGCCACCAAACGCTGCGCTCATGAGAACGTCCACGACAGATGCCTTCCATCCGTGGTTCCTATACTCCCAGGAAACTCATGAATGTGCATCATGCCGGGTGAAAGTATAAGGTTTGGTCCAGCGCTGAGATCTTTCGCAATTGGACTAGGCATGCAGTCATGATATAGTTGGAGTTTCAACAGAAGATGGTGTAGCTGCCATCCGAAACTTTGAGAGTCCTCTCGAGATACAGGGCGTAGTCCAAACGGTGTCTGGTGACGCAAGGTGTGAAATCCGAGCATCGATCGGCAAACACCCACCAGTGTGCTTGAGCTTATGGGTAGAGCCGCCACTAATACGTCTTGCTGAGCATTGAACCCGCCCAACTCGACAGGCTTGTCACTCTCATGACCTTGCGAACAGCCCAGCGCGTCTCGGCGCTGACAGAAACTGACTGCATCGGATGAGCTGTGACTCTTCTGCGGACAGAGCTTTCATTGATCAGAGGTGATTCAGCTGGGAAGGTCCTGTGTAGCTGCATCTGTATAGCTGATGGCATGAGTCTGCTGAGAGAATTCTCGTGTTTCTTGACTCGAGGGATCGTGAGCTGCATCACACGAATGTTTCCTGTCCTCGATGATGCCGGCAGGATGCTGGTGAACTCATGACCATGTTGGGGGTTTTCATCCATATTGGTCTCGTAATGTTCAAGTCGAGTTGTCAGCCCTCAATAATATACTAATCTATGAACAGTGGAATTTACATTAATTGTCTATTTGACCGTGACCGTCATTTTGACCTGACATTGACGGCCATATCTAAAAAATCAACTCCAGAAATGGACTCAACCACGACACTCGAAAACCCCTGAAAACAAGAGGTATTTTGCCATAACACCTCCTAGGCCATCGAATCCAAATTGTAAATTGAGCCAAAATCGAAGATGAACGGCGGTGCCATCTTGAATTCCAAGAAAATGCTCAACGTTGCACAAGTAGCAACAAGCTAAAATCAGCTCTCCTAACATATTAGGAACACATTTCGCAATGAAAAAATTTTAGAGTATTACATGCAGGGTCCAACATTTTGGCAACTGGACTATCAGGGTACATTACCTAACGTAATTACCCGCACCAAGTTAGAAACCTCTGGTACACATCACAGGTCTACCCTATACGGTCAGCGCCGGCTCACACCACAAGAGTACACGGATGATATGAAGACACGCCCGTTCATTCCCACCGGTCCCAACCACCTCACACGCAAACACCGCAACACCACACACCAAACAACACCCCCGCGTCACAAAACGCCCACCCCGAGCCCGAGGGGCGAGACCGTTGCATCAGCAATGTCCAATAGAAAATTTGGCAACGTGGCAACCGCATGAATCTCAAAATATACACATGCGTATTGTTAATATCTTTAAATTTGAACTCAGACTGCGGACTCCTGCATTTTGGCCGGCGACTCCTTCTTTTTGAGGGCATGGGGAAGTCCCCGTTGAACTCGCCTTGTTGACACCGTTAATTCTACCGCCCTGCATCGATTGCTGCTTCAAGTCTCCGCTGGCCGAAACCGGAACAAGCCGACAGGTGTTCATACGCCACGAATTTGTGAGATCCGCACCATGCACACGCTTGCAATAATACTCGCCAAATATTTAATTACAGGATACGTATAACCGAAACGTTTTATTTGGAGCTTAAAGTTCTAAAACGGGAATTAATTTTAGCATGCGTGCGTGTGCGCCGTGCATGCTGCATGCGTGCGTGGTGCGTTGAGGTGCGGGCGCGTGCGTGTGGCGTGGTGTGTGCGCGTGTGCGTGTGGTTGTTGCGCGTGCGCTGTGCGTGTGTGTTGGGTCGCGCGTGTGCGTTTCGCGCGCGCGCCGCGTGTTGTGTGTGTGTGTGTGTGTGTGTGTGTGTGTGTGTGTTGCGTGTGTGGCCGTGTGTGCGTGCTTGCGTGCGTGCGTGTGTGTGTGTGTGTGTGTGTGTGTGTGTGTGTGTGTGTGTGTGTGTGTGTGTGCGATACTAGCGACTGTGCAATGACAATGACATACTATCACGACATACTATCCGTACATCAATGACATACCATGATATACTAATATTATGCATTCTATCTACAACCTCGCAAGAGATATACGTATCGCTTACGCAGAGACAATCAATCAGAGTGTCATCAGGTGAGATACTACAATAGAAATACACAGAGACACTCGTCTATCTATATGAATATTTCTATGGATACTACTCTGGGCGCGAACGGCGTACATTCCCCCATTCACAAAGCCTGCCACTCAACGAGAGTACTTTGATCAACGCATATTAAAATCTAAGATCAAAGAACTGCAAAGAAAAATCAATCAAAAACGCGCATGGTTGAGAAATTTGAGCAGTGCTTTATTCAGAATGTATATTTAAGCACGATGCTATACTCTACTTAATTACATTGGCGGCTATATTCATAGTTTTTCATGGAAAGGTAGCATCTCTTATCTACCTCGTGATTGTAGACTATTCAATACACGAACAGTGACACGAGTCTACGCAACAACGAATTGGGAATGCATGAACGTGGTATAAATACATTAAATCACTAGACTAAGGCATTACGGATCAAAGTATGTCACCTGAAGTATAGTATAGCAGTACTTCACAGACACAGTTCATCTATTGCACACACATAAATATTTCACTGCCTCTACTTACGACTACAAAACTCCTTAGTGATTTACGCGAGGGAAATTTTAGGTAAATTTGCCGATTTCACCGAAATTTATTTTGAGGTTAAGCGCAGAGCTACGTAGTGTATCAGCTTTCACGCGAATACAAAAATCTATTCGTCTATGAAAAAATCAACGGATCTAGTAAACAGAACAAAGGTTTCGTCACGAGGAGTTAAAGCAATATCAGTGTTGTCCTGCGCCTGACTCGACAATGAATGTCCAATGTCCAACTCTAACTACCAATGACCAGTTAATGTTCACATGAAAATCGACTTCGGCTCAAGTTTGCAACCTATAGCATCCAATAGAATTATAAATCTTCTGATCACATGAGAGTCAATAGGGAGGCGGAACTTGCACAGCAAGCAGCGCAAAATAGTGAAAAAACTAATTATATAATTGGTGCATAATTAAATACTAAGAAATACATAGGAGTGCCTAACCGGCACCACACTTGCACGCTAGCAAAAATTATATATAATATCTTCGTAGGTATCACTAGCAATCATTTTTCTCCTTCTTCGTCTTCTTCTTCCTCTCTAGATCTCTCTCTCTCTCTCTTTCTCTCTTTCTGTCTCTCTGTCTCCCTTACACATACACACATATACGCGCACGCACACGCGCACTCACACGCGCGCACACACACGTACACACAGAGGTACACACACACTCATTCACACTTCACACTCACTCACGCACACGAACACGCACGCACGCATGCACACGCGAGCGCGTACATATACACACACGCGCGCGCGCACGCACGCAACACACTCATCTATATATATATTCGTTTCTCTCCCTCTCGGTTTCTCTCCCTCTCATTCCGTTTCTCTCTCTTTCTCTTATTCTCTCTCTTTTTTTCTCTCTCTCTCTCTCTCTCTCTCTCTCTCTCTCTCTCTGTTTCTCTAGATGAATGCCAGCTGGTCTTGGTCGATGCCCTCAAACGCGCTCTCGATCACGCCCAGCTCCTCTGCCAGCACAGAGCTACTCGGCCGACCTTCACTCGACCCCTGCCGCGACCCCGGACTCTTACTACCTCCACCACACTCCCTCACGTCAAACATGTGCAGCGCGGTGACCTCTAGCTGACCCCGCGTGACCTTGCCGTCGCCCTTGACCTTGCGCTGGAAGCTGCTAGTCGGCGAGCCGTCATGGCAGCCGCTGTCGACGCTGCTGTCGTCATGGTTACTGTCGTCGTGCGCGCTGCCGACGTGCCTGCTGTCGTCGCCGTCGCTGCCGACGTCGTCGTCGTCGCGGATGCTGCTGCGCTTGTTGCCATGGCGACGCGGCATGCAGGGGTCGTCAGGCTGGTAGCAGGGCACGTAGAGACCGATGTCGTTCTTGTTGAACATCAACGGCCTATCCTCCTCGACAGTGACCCCGCCCGGCTCCGTGACCCCGACCGCGCTTGACCCCGTGACCTTGCTTGCCCCCGTGACCCCGACCTCTTTTTTTGACTCCACGCTCTCGCTTGACCCCGTGACGACCTCGCTTGCTCCCGTGACCTCGCTTGACCCTGCGACCTCGCTTGCTCCCGTGACCTCGCCGATGCTCGCGGGGTCGAACTCGACCACCTGTCCGTTGATTCGGATGTCGACCTTCGTCAGTAAGGATGGCAGACTAGCGAGCGACGCGCCCAGCCGGTGCGCGTTCAGACATGGCGTCGACGTCGTCAGCGGCGTGGGGGAGCCGACGTCTTTCGTCAGGTAAGCGCGCGACAGTGACACGCTGCGACCGCTGCCCTTGTCCGGTCTTCTGCTCGCCTGCAAGGTAGTGTCGTAAATATATAAAATGCATGTCCTTGTATAAAATGGCAATACGTGCAACTTGCAACCCGTGCCAAGGTAGTGTCGATCGTTACCGTAAGTTTGATGCTTCTAATAAATAATTATAATTTATACTTCATAAATTCATTAATTAATATATGAAATTTTATGAATTAATGTTAAGGAATAAAATTTTATTATAATATGAAGTTAAATGTATAATTAATAAAAATGACAATACGTGTAAGGCAGTGTCGGTCAGTACGAGTTAAACATAGTGCAACGTTGACGCTTCTATTGATGAATTAATACTTGGCAATTCATTTATCAATATATGAAACGTATATACTCAATATGTTTATTTATGATAAATAATAATTATGAAATATATGAATACGTGAATTAATGTAAATGATTTAAATTATATTATGATAATAAGAGAAATGTATAATTAATAAAAAATACTAATATAATAATTTAATTCAGTTTATAATAATTTAGTAGACAGTGGTTTTTACGTCATTCTACACAGCAACGTGGCAGCAGCGCCGCATTCCATCCTCCATACTCACCATCTCGAGTAGTCTACTGGATGAGGACAGAGCACGCGCCGGCTGCCTGCTTGGAGGGCGGGGTTTGAAGGCGGGAGGTGGCTCGTTCAACTCTCGATCGTCGTAGATGATGTGTGCATGCGTCTGCCTCGCATCAGCCTGCCGCCTCGATGCCTGCATAGAGGGAAACCATCCCGTGCCGCAGGACGGATTATTTTCTATTTATTTATTTATTTATTTTTATTTTTCATTTGCTTTTTTTTTAATTCTGGAATTTTTTATTTTATTTTTTTAAATATTTTTTTTAAATATTTTTTATTTTTTTAAATATTTTTATTTATTTATTTTTTATTAGTTTACTCCGACTTACACAGCTTCGGTATATATCAGCAGGTATTCGGTAGTAGAAACCAACGTAAGTATCAGCAGTATCGGCAATGGTAACAAGCAGCTAGGGGCCGGATTCAAGAACAGTTCGTACGTGCGTACGAATAACGTGCCAATAACGTGCGTATGCACGTTCGCACATACAAGTGGGTATTTAGGTTGTATTTACAAATAATTATATTTCGATAACGACATAACGACCGACGCAAAAGACCGGCGACAACGTGCATGACTGTGTGTGAACTGGCACACACACCTGTTTTTGTGTTAGCTGCTCCTCCAGTTCATGCAGCCGAAGTCTGAGCTGCTCGCATTCGCTTCTCAGCTTCTTCTCCGACCGAAACAGCATCGTCTTCTCATCCTCAACGTTCTGCAGTGAAGCGGAAACCATTAACAAAAATCTTCACGAAAAACATCGCAAATCTAGGACTTCAGTTTTGCTGAACTTATTATAATTTTTTAAAGCAATCAATCGACCAATCAAAGCCTTCATCGTGGTTTTTAAATTAGGAATCTAGGCTCTCAGTTTTAGGTTTTAAAGGAATCTGTCGGGGTGGTACAAACGAGAATTAGGCACGCTCGGTGAGAGTCGTATATGAAATAGCAGCACTTACCTTGATATTGCTTTGTATTTTGCCGAGGTCGAATCGTATCTGCTGATTATCTCTGTTGACTTTCAGCAGCTTGTCGGCTATCAACTCTACATCTAAGTACCTGCTCCGCCACTTCTCAATCTCCGCCCTAAGCTCTGCCACCTGGCGGAGAAATACATACACACGCATACTGTCAGATACGCAAACAAGAGTACATCCTGAAAGGCATATATCATGACTGCTATTATGCATAAAAGATATAAATAGTGACATTTTTGCGTAATGGAGAACCAAAAACTGAAATTTGGAACGGTACTGCACGGTGTTCCTGCGCCGACGGTGGTCATCAACACACACGCATGGTGAACACACACCATGAATCATTTGAAACACGCCATTCACCGCCGTGCACGCCGTACACCTCGCCACGCCGCACACACCCAATACGGACACACACAGCACACAACACAGCGCCGGTTTATGCTTCACGACCCCACACCAATATCACCACACACATCGCAGGGCCGAGGGGTGGCGACGCAGCTACGATGCCGAGCACGATACTACACACAACACACATAACGAATGCGCCGCAGCGCACACCGCACACACACCAAACAATACATACAAGCAATCCACACCCCCAAACAGCTAACCGCCGCACACACCCACACGCACGCGCAGCGCAGCACCCACACCACAGCAGCACAACCACCCAGGACACGCCCCGCCCACCACACAGCGGAGGCACAAAGGGAGCGGGCCCGCTCCGAACCCCGAGCGGACGCCAGAGTTGCCGCTGCGCAAACGACACACAAGCACACCACACACAAACAAAAGCCGGGCACACACAGACAGGGGGACCAAGCCGATGGCCGTGGCGCACACAGCGCCCGGGATTCGCAGCACCACAGAAACACCCACAAACAGGACCGCGCGACCAGTGCACACACACCACATCACTACACACACAACGAACAGACACGCCCCAACGACGCACACCGGCCGGAGGGGGCGAGACGAGCACCGCCAGCCGACCACATCGCGCGGCGCCGCAGCGAAAACGTCGGACACCACACACACACCCCACACAACGTCGCACACACGTTACACCATACATTGTCAGTGATACTCGTCAGTGCTTCCAGTCTCACTGAGGTACGAGGACTGGGTCCTGTGGATAATGCTCAGCATGTTGGCATGCTTTAAACCGTCTACCAGGTCCGCTCAGTCCTTGTCACTGGGCGTACAAACAATAAGATCACACATGATTCCCAGTAGTGATGACTTGCGACTTGGTATTTATTATGTGATTTGTATTGATTGTTCGATTGTACATCTGCATCTGAATCCGTAATCTGAAATGTCTGGACAAGTCTCTCGACTAGTGATTGTCATATTCGTTGTCATCCTATTCCATCTATTTTATATATCTTCTTCTACCTTCCTTCTTCTTCTCTCTCTCTTCTTCTTCTTCTTCTTTTCTTCATTCAATTTCTTCCTCGTTCTTCTTCTTCTTATATTATTTATTATTATTATATTTAATATCCAATTATTATCCCTTATTCATATAATGACTAGGGTATGGCATAGCGGAAATGAACACATTAATAACGATCGCCTTCACTAGAACTAACTCTCGGTAAAATGAAGCGCCGGCTGGACAGGTGTGTGTGTGTGTGTGTGTGTGTGATGCTGTGATGTGTGTGTGTGTTGTGTGTGTGTGTGTGTGTGTGTGTGTGTGTATAAGCAGATAGGCCCAACCATCAGATTCACTATGTGAATAAATACTATTAAAGACAATAATTTGCGCATATATATCACGCTGACGTTGCGAGAGCTTGGGACGACGGCTACGGTAATATCACTGCATCTATGCTCAATGATACTCATATACTCATATACGTATACACATATACTCATACATAGAGCGCCACTCTATACTGTGACGTGGGCGTTACTGACTAAATTATCGTTCAGTTGTTACATTCCATCATGAATAAATTAAACGAAATTGATTTAATAGCTGTTGAACAGTAATCAGGAATAATTACTTCGTTTTCCAACAACCATACTCATGCAGACAACTCACACTTCTAAGTATCAAGTTTGTTCCGATAAACGAGCCATGCCCGTGCTACTTCGGGCGCGTAAACATATATCGATTGCGTGAAACGTCCATACTTTCACGCTTTCTGCTGATCAATTTACTCCGTCAGGTAATATATGCGTTTGCCACCTGCTCCCACGCAATGAATGTATCGCCTGTTCTTGTGATCGCTTTGTCAAAGAACGTGGGGGGTTGCACCCTACTCGTTTATTTACCTATATTCCGTTCGATTTGATTGATGTCAAGTCCGGCATTCTCCAGCTCCTGCTGCAGATAAACGCGCATATTTGGACTACTTGTGGTTTCCAACAGCCTGTTAAGGAATGTCAATGCGGCCAGCTGCAACAAAACAAATATGGCGTGACAACACATGTTTGACGATGCGGACCGGGTAATTGATCATTCGGCAAACATTCAACTTTTAACAAACATTCAACAGCAAACATGCAAACATTCTCTTCGGCATCCCTCCGCCTCTAAACAGCGATCGATTCCCCAAAAGGATATGTATTGAGGTTTGTTTCCACAGATTGGGATGGCGTAACAGCATAATATGGAAGACCTGAAACGACATCCGACTTTTTGAGTTTCCGAGTTTTTGAGTTTCTGAGTTTCCGAGTTTCTGAGTTTCTGAGTTTCCTAGTTTCTTCTGCGCATACACCAGAGACTAAACATCAGGTTTAGCGTCGTAAATTAACTTGCAAACGCCACCGCCAGATGGCGCTACGCGGTCTATCGGCGTTTCGGGCGTATCAGTGGAACATCGACAGCACTCTCGTAGTTCTGGTACAGGGTAGCGAAGGAGCAGTGTAAGGAGGGGGAGAGGGAAGGGAAGAGGAGGGAGAAGGAAGTTTAGAGTAGTACTAGTAGGTGGAGTAGGGAGAAGCTAGTGAAGTATGAGGAAGGGGAGAAGGGAGAAGCTGGTGGAGAAGGAGGAGGGGAGAAGCTGGTGGAGAATGAGAAAGGGGAGAAGGAAGAAGCTGGTGGAGGAGGAAGGGGAAAAGCTGGTGGAGAATGCGGAAGGGGAGGAGGGAGAAGCTGGTGGGAATTGAGGAAGGGGAGAGAGAAGCTGGTGGAGGAGGAAGGAGAGAAGGGAGAAGGTGGTGGAAGAGGAAGGGGAGAAGGAAGAATGTGGTTGAGGAGGGGAAGAAGCTGGTGGAGAAGGAGGAAGGGGAAAAGGAGGAGGAGACGGGAGCTGGTGGAGAAGGAGGGGGAGAAGGAAGAAGCTGGTGGAGGAGGGGGAGAAGCTGGTGGAGAATGCGGAAGAGGAGGAGGGAGAAGCTGGTGGAGTCTGCGGAAGAGCAGGGAGAAGCTGGTGGAGTAGGAAGGAGAGAAGGGAGAAGCTGGTGGAGGAGGAAGGGGAGAAGGGAGGTGGTGGAGGAGGGGGAGAAGCTGGTGGAGAAGGAGGAAGGGGAGAAGGAGGGGGAGAAGGGAGCTGGTGGAGAAGGAGGAAGGGGAGAAGCTGGTGGAGAAGGAGGAAGGGGAGAAGGAGGGGGAGAAGGGAGCTAGTGGATGAGGAAGGGGAGAAGCGAGAAGCTGGTGGAGAAGGAGGAGGGGAGAAGAGAGAAGGCTGGAGCAGCTCCATCTTGCCCCGCGCTGCCTTCTCCACCAGCTTTTCCACGCTGCCTCTTATCGTGCAGCACAGCTTCTCGGCCCTCTTCCACGGCACCGTTCTCGGACCCTTCTCGCGCTTCTCTCTCCAGCCAGCATTCTCCGGCTTCTCCACGCAGCTTCTCCCTTCTCCTTTCCTCTCCTCCCACGGCCGCTTCTCCATCAACCTCCTTCTGCCCAGCCGAGTTTTGCTGGCCTTCTGACCCTTCATTGCCTGCGCATCGAGCTTTTCCCTTTCTCCACCAGCTTTCTCGCCTTCTCGCCGCCTCGGCTCTTCTCGCGCCAGCTTCTCCCCTCCTGCCACCACCTTGGGCTCCTTTCTGCCCCCTTCTCCGTCCATCAGCTTCATGCCTTCTTCTACCAGCTGTCTCTCATCTGCCCCCTTCTTGCTTCTCCATGCAGCTTCTCCCCGTCGCCTCCTTCTGCCACAGCGGGTCTGCCCCCTGCGGCGCTCCAGCCAGCAGTTCCATTGCTCGCGCCTCCCTCCCTATCCTCCTTCTCGGACACGCAGCTTCTCGGCCCTCCTCGCTCCACCGGCAGCTTCTGCGGCCTCTCCTGCCACCAGCGCATTGCTGCGCTTTCGCCACCGTCCTCCTGCCAGCCAGCTTCTCCCTTTTCCGCATATGCGGCGTCATTCTGGCACAACGCAGGCGCGATTCTCCGCCGCTGCGCTCCTTCGTGCGCCACCCAGGCTTCTCCGCCCTCTGGCTCACAGCCAGGTGGGGCATTCTCGCGGCGCCCTCGCTTCTCTGCCCTTCCTTCGCGTTCCCCACCAGGCTTCTCCGGCCTCCTCGCTTATCTTCGCACCAGCTTTGCTCGCCTGCTCGCTCCACCAACGCCTTTCTCCCTTCTCGCCTTCCTCCTCTCACCAGCTTCTTACCTCTGGCTCCCATTCCTCGATTCTGCGCACCGAGCGTTCTGCCCCTCCTCCTTCTCGGCACAGCTTGCTCGGCTTCTCGCCGCCTCGCGGCTCCTCGGCACCAAGCTCCCTTCTCGGTCCGCGCTGCCGTCTCCACCAGCTCCGTCTGTCTCGGGCGTGCCTCGTTCTGCCGCGCTTCGCTCCTTCTGTCCATGGCAGGCCTTCTCCCGTTCTGCGCCATTGCGCTCCTTCCGGCGCCACCAGCTTCTCCCCTTCGCGGCCACTCACGCGTTTGACTCCTTTTCGCCCTTCCTCGCTGCCACCAGCATTTCTGCCTCTTCTACCGCTCCTGCCCTTCTGGCCCACCAGCGTTCTCCCGCCCTGACCGGCTTCTCCAGCCAGCTTCTCTCCTCCTACATCAAAAAGCTCGGATGTCGTTTCAGGGCTTCCATAGTATAATGTGATACTTTCTGGCTAGATCAAAGCGGCCAGAGCAGAATTAGGTAGAGAAAAAGCTGCACCATGATATGTTCATGCCCTAGCTTTCTCTGGGTCTCATGACTGCAAAATAGCTTCAAGTGACATCGACAGAAGTTTCCCGGACCAACGTACAACAGAAATATTCTAGTGTACGTGTCACACTCTCAAAAGAGAGTCGCACACCAGGGAACATGTTATCACGTACTGCATGGCAGAGCGTGCGCATGCAATCGCCCGGTC
>NW_014579455.1:14101-19968 GCF_000485595.1 Priapulus caudatus
CAGCTGTGAGGAGATTTAGAAACGCACGCTGATAAGCGTTTGCGTTAACTACCGTTAACTAGCGTTGCAACTGAAGCGTTTGCGTTTTTAGTTTTTGTGGTGTCCTGTGGACTGCAGTTGGCGAAAACCACAAGGTTGTCGAAAAAGATAACGAGAAACTCATGACAGATCGACTTGATACGATATTAGAGAGAGATGGCATAGAAATAACTGGTGTTAGAACGTTCAGCCGCCATCTGCAGAAGTTAGCTCGATGGAGACGCGGCAGAATCCGATAACACGGAGGAGACTTTGGTTTCCGAGTGCACGAGCCAATGCGCGTAACAAGACGGACGTACTGGCTAAAACAGGGCCGCGCAACAAGCTGTCGTTGAATATAGACGCAAACCAAACGCATAAACATTTGCTTCGTCTGCGCCTATACATCATTCCGCGTCGTCAACCGAACATATTGGTTTTTTTGCTGAAAATACAGACGCTAATGCTAGATAGCAAGCGTCGCAGAGTCGGCCACGGACGCGGTCAAAGCCAGCCGGTCGGTCGCGGCCTGACGCCGTTCGAAGCCAAGCCGGTCGTCGCGGCCACGCGGTCGAGAGCCAGCCGGTCCGCGACGCGACGCGTTTCAATGGCGAGCTTCGTCTATCTACAGTTCGATCTACCATATTACCATAAAAGGCGACGGGCCGCGTTGACACAACGCATGTACAACAGTAGCAGCAGTGTTTTAGCAGCACAATTTACCTTGATTTTCCTAAGACAAAAAGATCACCGATTCCTCACTTCAATATATTATGTTTTTTCGTATTAAGAGCAGGTTAGCATAGCCGAGTTACTCTCCTAGAGGCAAGGCTCATCACGCCTGAACCAAATAATCTCGTGAGCTAATAAATTCGAGGGATCACTATGAAAAACGAAAGTATAAGCCACTAAATCGTCAATAGTACGTAATAGTGATTCGAAATAGTAATAAGTAGAAGTACCACAGCCCCAGTACTAGCGACCCATCGGGAAATTAATAATTATAGTGCCCTATCGGTATGGCGGTAAATTTTCGTAGGCTACTAAATATTATATATAGTAAATCACACATGAATCCCCTGTAGATACAAAACAAATTCAGATTAATGGTTAAGCATGTCAAAAATTTAATTGACGATCTTTTCGAGATGTAGCATCTCTTCATTCAAGCTTTCAGCTGACACAGCTGGTGTTCCAGAAGCAGCTGAAGCAGACTGGTGATCAAGACCTGGACTAGTCGAAAAATTTCAAATTAAAGTAAAACTATAGTGTGGGGTTTATCACATTACATACTATATATATATATAATATATATAATTTTATAGGAGAGAGAGAGAGAGAAAGGAGAAAGAGAGAGAGAGAGAGAGAGAGAGAGAGAGAGAGAGAGAGAGAGAGAGAGAGCTTAAGGACAATACGAGGATAGATCGGATATAGCGAAGGAAGAAAGGCGATAGGCGCTAGCGTGAGAAATAAGAAAGAAACAGGTGAGTGGGACACGAACGAAAAAGTGAGGAAGAGAAAATTGGGCTAGACGACAGTACACGCGCTCCTAGTTCAACACAGACCGCTCAGAAGTTTCATATAGCATCTTACTCGCTCTTGCGCACGAGGCTCATGCTCACGAACGGCGGAAGGGAGCAGGGGATCTAATTCCGGGCCCCCGATCTACGGCCCGAGAAAAGAACTTTCGGAGCGAATTAAAACCTTTGGTTAATTTTCTTTATTTTACCGCTCCAATTGCTGTTGAGCTATTGCAATCGAGTTTTTGCTTCCGTAGTTGTCGTTGTTATTTTAATTATGTCGTCGCATAGCCGAGCTATTATTTCTCCGTCAATCCTTGTTCCTAATCTGCTTTCCGCGCGCTTCTATTAAGCTTAGCTTTGGTGTCAGTTCCACACACACACACACACACACACACACACACAATCACACATGCCACACACACACACACACACACACACACACAGCACACACGACACACACACATCACACACACCACACATCCGACACACACATCAACACAGCCCACACACACACACACACACACACACACACACACACACACACACACACACACACACACACACACACACACACACACACACACACACACACACACACACTACTATATATATATATATATATATATATATATATACATATATACGAGTGTATGGGACAAACAAACACTAGCTGTTCCAGGAATTATAAAAACAAGACTTCCTCACACTGAACGTTCGATTATTATCTCCTTAAGTGTTCGTCTAGCATAACAAAGCAGTAACAACAAACAACGCCTACATTGTATCGGAGGCGAGAGAACGAAGAAGGCGGCAGGAGAAAGCCGGGATGGAAAACGGAGATATTATGGCGAATCTGGAGAGGCAGAGAGGGAGATGGGTAGATGGGCTAGAGGGGTGGGCTAGAGATGGGCTAGAAGAGTGGTGCGAGAGAGAGGGGGAGAGAGAAATAAAGGCGAGAAAAATAAATGAGAGAGAAGGGGAATAGAGAGAGAAAGAGAGGGGGAGAAAGAGCGCACGAGAGAGAGAGAAAGAGAGAAGGAGAGAGGGAGAGAGAGAGAAGGAGGACAGCGATAGATATTGAGATAGAGACAGAGAAAGGCACCTGTGTTCTACGCTTGCGGCCTTCGATGCTAATGCTCTTAACCACGACGATTATACGTTCCCACTAACAATCCGTAAATCTCCCCCACCGGATCACCTCCACCACCAAGATACCGCCGACGATTATCCTACGCGCCATTCCGCACGCAAACCACTTCCTTGACAGTCGACGCAAAAGAGAAAAACGCGCGAAAATTCTCAGCGCGTCTGCATATTGCTTGGAGAATTCGCTTTGCGTGAGCTGCGTGCGCGCATGTTTATGGTTCAGGGGGCCGTTGTCAGAAACAAAATTAGTCTTAACATTAAACTTTTCTCTTAGACCGTCGACAGAAACGCTGCGAAGTTACCTGAATGGAAAATCGTAGCAGATTTCCTCATAACAATACGAAACAAAGTGCTGTCGAAGGTCTACGAGAAAATGTTAGTGTTAAGACTAATGTTAAGACTAATTTTGTTTCTGACAACGGGGCTCGAGGCTAGCAAACACGACTGGTGTGGGTTCCAGGGTTGTGTCGGAGAGGCGCCGATTTCTGACAGCAATACCGAAACTCGTCTTCGCATTGTGACGTAGATTGTTATCGGTGCCCTCTGGCGGATCGTGGCGGCGCTGTTCAGGGATCAAGATGACTGACGTGAAAGGTTGCGATGGCTCTTCTGGCCTTTGTCTTCATCTCAGAATCGCGATGGCTAGCGTAAAACATTACGCGTTTCTCTCTCTCTCTCTCTCTCTCTCTCTCTCTCTCTCTCTCTCTCTCTAGACAGGGACCTAGGGTATATAAGGAATAGAAAACACGCTGAAAGGCACAGTTTTTTTTCAGCTGTAAAAAGTTAGAAGAACCTGACGAAGACGACAAGTCGAAACTAGTCGTTCATTGCTAACTTTGTGTAGCAATTTCTTAAAATAAAACTTTTGTCATATACATATATAATGGCAACACCAAAACAGCAAGCTAAACCCACGTGAGGAAACTCAGTAGAGCTGTGCCCCGTAGAGGCTGTCCAGGCCTCTTCTCCACACATGTCCTAGGTACCCCACAAGGTACGTACCTGGAAGGTTACGAGGTTGTATCCAGTGTTGCTCAGCATGTTCACAAGCATCTTGAAGCGCGTTGACTCTCCAAAAGCAAACTTGAACTCGGTGAATGCCTCGAGCACGCGGATGTTGCCACCATGCGCCGTCGTCGCCTGTGTCAGCACCTAGACAACGCATCACAGACTATTGTTGCGCAGGGTAAAGTTAAGCTCATGTAGCGAGTAGGCTCAACAGGTGTATATATGTGCTGAATATAAAGGGTTTACTAATTTAGTAATTGTCGGACTGAAATGAAATTTCGAGTGTATTTTTCGTTGCGTTGACATCGTTTTATGTTTGTTGATGTATATACTGTTTCATGTGATTATTAGTTAATATAGAATTACCATTTACTGGTCTTCGGAGAAAAGATAACTTAGTATATTCAAATCATCACTCTTTATATGAGTCTTTAGCTGTTAGTCAAAAACAGTTATAATAAAATTTTTTATTGTGAATTATTTCAAATCCTACTGTGATGACCGACGGGTAGGTGTGGTGGACCGGTCAGATACTCTACTCACCTCTAGCGACAAGGCCCTCGACTTGCTGAAGCTACTCATCAGGCATGTGGCCACTGTGGTCAGACCGCCAGGGTGCAGCACCAGCGCCTCCACGCTCTCCTGGAGGTGAACAATCATGTAGGTTTAGTGGCATGACAGGATATCGATCATTGATGAAAGAATGATCAATGTTCGATTATTGATTGATGGCAACATAGCGCGTGATCACCATCATCAGCTCGATTATCGTAATTTTATTCGTTAGTGATTAATTCTTATTATTTATCTCAATCCTTATCATTGATCTTAATCCTTATCGTTTATCGTCATCCTTATCATTTATATAATTAGCTACCTAGTCGAGACGATAGGTGGCGCTACGTGGATAGTGTAACTGTGTTTCATACCTGAACTCTGGCGGCAAACTTGATGCATGACAGGCAATCATGCTCGTCCGTCTGCGAAAGATAAATATCAATAAAAATTACAAATGAAACAGAAGTTCCTGCTTGCCACTGCAGGTAAAGTGTATAGGATGATTAGGCAGGGGGCTGAAAAATGGCAGAGCAAATAGTAAATGAATATAGAGATGACTGAATGAGGTAGGATGAAAGAAGTGGGAGCGGTGGCGGAGGCAGGGAACTATACGGGAGGAGTTGAGAAAGGAAGGAAGGAATGGATGAAGCGAGTGTAAATAAACGTGGGGTGAAAGCGGCGGGGTGAAAGAGATGTAGTGAAAGTGCCATGAGAAAAGCTGTGGTAAAACAGTAAGCGTGGTAAAAAAGGCTAAGGTGAAAAAGACGGTGGCGAAACAGACGGAGACAACAATTAGTGAGAAAGACAGGAGTCAAAGAGGAAACGATGGGTGGAAGGAGGTGTGAGGGTGGAGGAGGAGATGGTGATTGAGACAGGGAATAAACCACGAGGGAAGGCGGCGGGGTGATAAAGGCGAGGTGTAAGGTAACAGCGGCGTGGAACGAAATCGGAGGAGTGTGGCGCACAAATCCTTGGCTAAGCGGAAGTGGGGGAGTGTGGTGGAGGAAGGGGGGAGGAGGACGGGGGGAGTGTGGTGGAGGAAGGGGGAGGAGGACGGAGGGAGTGTGGTGGAAGAAGGAGGGAGTGTGGTGGAGGAAGGGGGGAGGAAGGGGGGAGTGTGGTGGAGGAAGCGGTCTCGCTATAGATGAATATCACGTGTATAGCCGAGACGCGGCAGACACGTGAAAAGTTTTACAATTGCTTCGGCGGTAACCACACATAAATCACGCGCACGCGCGCGGACTTTCCCTCTCACGCACTCATGCACCCCCTTCTCGTTTCCTTTCTCTTTCACTCTCTTGCTCTCTTTCTCCACGAATTCCATTACAAGGAAACGCCGGTTTTGTGCGGAGTTAGAAACCAGTTTATTAGCCGAAAGAACGATGTCACTTACCGACCTATTATAGTAGAGATCTATGTATTTCTATGGTTAATGCAGAGGTTTCGTTGCAGGCGTTTGGTTTCACACGGGGCGGCCCCACGCTAACATCACACGGCTTTAATGTCTACAATTTGTTGAAGTAGTGAGGTAACACCATATATACCTATATATATCAAGAGTAGATAATAGAGAAGAGTATGACACCGTTTTAACAGCGTTTTGCATATTTTCAA
>NW_014579455.1:24046-27365 GCF_000485595.1 Priapulus caudatus
GCAGCTAGAGAACGAGAGGGAGAGAGAAGGGAGGAAGGGAGAAAGGGTGAGAGGGGGAAGGGAGAGGGAGGGGGAGAGGCAGGGAGAGGGAGAGGGGGAGGAGCGGGAGAGCCGGGGCGGGGCAGGAGAGGGGAGCGCGGAAGGAGAGAGGGGAGCGGCGAGAGGGAGAGAAGGAGCGGGGAGAGGGGGAGAGGGGAGAAAGGACGGTGAGAGGGGAGAGGGGCAGAGGAGCGGTAGAGAATGGAGAGGCGGGAGCGGTGAAGGATGAGAAGCGGTGTGAGACGGGGGGAGCGGGGACGATAGAGATGGGGCCGGGGGCAAAAAAAAAGGGGGACGAAGGAGGGAGGAGGGGGTTGTAGACTTAGACATAAAGAGAGCGAGGGAAGAATCGACGGGGTAAGTGATAAGAGGGGAGGAGACGGAGAGACGAGAGACGGCGCGCGGGGAAAGGGACCGAGAACGAGAGGGAGGGAGCGACATGAGAGTGAGCGGTGGAGACTCCGAATTGCCGAGCAAGTGGAAAGGGCGTGAATCAGGGAGAATAAGATAGAGAAAAAGAGGAGAGAGAGAGAGCGAGAGAGAGAGAAAGAGAGAGCGCGCAAGAAGGTGAGAGAAGAGAGAGAGGAGAGAGAGAGAGGAGCGAGAGAGAGAGAGAGAGAGAAGAGAGACGAGAAATGGCAGAAGGCGTCGCGTGACAGAAAGAAATGCAATTCTCGTATCCTTCTGCCCTTCTCCCGGCTGGTATCATTTTGTCGGCGTCCGGTTAGCTGGATGGACCAGTCCTCTCCGTGCTGCGGGGTTGTGTCTGTTCTGCGTGCGTCTCTCTCTCTCTCCTCGCACACACGACACACACACATATCTACACACACACCACACACACACCACCGTCGCGCACAACACACACACACACACACACAGCGGGCACAACACCGCCACACGACCAGTATTTTACACACACAACAACCCACGCACACGATACACGCACAGCACAACACACACACACACCACACACAACACAACAAACACACACAACACACACATACACAACACACCTTACAAACGCCCACCACACACACAAAACACACCACACAACACACACACACACACCACACACACACACACAGACGCACGCAGCACGCACAACTTTACTCTCTATCTACTTTCTATCCTATTATTCTACTTCTATCTATTTATCTATCTATCTACTCATCATTTATTCTATTCTACTATCATCCATCCATATCCATCCACTCTCGGCTCTCTCTCTCTTCTTCTATCTCTCTCTCTCTTCTCTCTCTCTCTCTCTCCTCTCTCTCTTCTCTCACTCTCACTCTCTCTCGTCTCACTGCTCACTCTTCTCGCTCTCTCTTCGCTCTACTCTCTCTCTCTCTCTCCTGCTCCTCGTCTCTCTCCGCTCCTCCTCTCCTCTCTCTCACTTCCCGTCTCCTTCTTCCTCTAACTGACCCTCGACACGTTACCGGGGTTCTCTCTACTCAGCCAGGATAACCGACATTTTCGAATTCCTCTATGATCGGACAAGTAAGACAGCTTTAACCCAGTGAAAGCTAATTTACTGGGTCTTCCCGCCCAGCGTATTCCCGAAAACCCCCCCCCCAATCAGCATACGACAAGCCGACACAAGCGTAATATTACGCCTGATATTATAGGCGTGTTATAAGCTCTAAACTGGTTCCTCGGCCCACCATTGATCGCACAGACGTGAGGTCACGACACTAGCTTTTTATGCTCGCGCAAGCAGCCTGGATAGAAAGTAACCGATGTTAATTGGGTCTGACCGGTTTTCGGCTTTCTTTCGCCTTATTCGTCTTTATCCCGCGCCGCTTTCTATCTCCGGCTTTGGTAGTGTCCGCCACAGGTGGGCAACAAGAGCTGCGTGAGTGAGGGCGGTGTGCCCTTGCTCATCTCTCCATTTTATATATTCTCTCTCTTTCTCTTTTTCTTTTATCTCCTCTCTGCTCCCCTCATTATTATCGCTTCGTTGAGCGAATTCCCGCTACAGAACGAGTGGAGAGAGCGAACGTGTTTTCTTGACCACATCTTACCTATCGTTCTTCTCACGCTCCTCTCCCTCTCTCTTCTCGTCTCTCATATCTCTTCTCAACTGCTCTCTTTTTTCTTTCTCTCTCTCTCATTTCTCGTCATCTCGCTCTCTTCTCTCTCTCTCCTCATTCTCACTCTCCTCACTCGTATACTTGTAAATATTCTATCAATATGTGAATAAATATATTCAAACTTTACCTTGTTTTCGTCTATGATTCTCCCTTAATCATATGACACCACCAATCAATATCTATACCATCAATCTCTATTATCTACTCTTGATATATATATATATATGACTCGAACTTCAAAGTATAGCCAAGGTCGTCTGTCTAACAATAGGAATGTCGGCTGCCACACTTTGTTCTATTGTCGTAGAGACGATGACGACACAACTGTACACACATGTACACACCTGTACACACCTGTACACACCTGTACACACCTGTGCGGTACAGACCTGGATATACGGATGACAGCCCCCTAATCACAGTCACCACGACAATGGTCTCCACACGCCTGACCACATTGCCAAAACTCTCTCTCCCCTGCATCCTCTCAGAGTTCCTTTCATGAACCCTTTCCGGTTCCCTCTCCCTCTCCCTCCTGCTACCTGTGCCGAGTAAATTGTTGGTTTTCTAACGAAATGAACCAATCACACAATAGATGTTGCTGTGATGACAAGTGAACGTTTCCCGCTCGGTGGCGCTAGCAGCTGTGACATCTTGCCAAGCGCGAGTTTCCCTTTCTTTATCTATACGCGCACTCAAAACTTACACTGATAATTCGAATATACACGCATTTTCTACCAAACAAGCTCACGTTTTCTCGCGAGGAAATCGCAGAGGAAGTAAGATTCATGCGATGCATTCTTAGGAAGCTCAGCTAGCATCACACAGGCAAGCTTACCTCATATGAACAAATCTTCCACCACATACACACAAACTTACTATACACACGCACGCACGGACGCACGCGAACTATTGCATGGACTAGTCACAGGTCTGTCAAAGCTTATTAGTTCGCATCCACTACGACCGGAAGCCTTTTACTACTACGCACATACAAGCTGTATTCTGCAACTACTCTTCACACGGAAAAGCATTAATATCACGCGTGAATGGATGGAACCCCGTTTATAATTCATCTCGTGTAGATAAATATATAATGCTGAGTAGAACACGCCAATGAATTTCGCCACAGCCACGACATTCGCACACTAGTGCATGCGCTATAGTTAGATCCACACCAATATATA
>NW_014579455.1:29647-32926 GCF_000485595.1 Priapulus caudatus
ATGGTTACAACTTACAGAGCTGCTATATAGCTGATCCACATATACTATCACTGCTTTCCAGTCGCCTTTTCTTAAGCCAACGGAATCTTACATGATGTAGCGTACGTGGTTCACGAATCTCTCTAAGCTTTTGTATATTAACATATACGTCGCACTGGTAAAGTTCAACACAGATAGAGCACGGGTAAAGTTGAACACAGCTCCAGAGAGCACTGGTAAAGTTGAACACAGCTCCTGAGAGCACTGGTAAAGTTGAACACACTGAGAGCACTGGTAAAGTTGTAGACCTACACATTTTTACACACAGTTGTAGATCCTTAGCGCATAGGTAAAGTCAGTCACACGCTGTAGCGTCTATCTATCAATCACCTCTCCATAGGTATATACTGACAATACAGTGACGTTTCTCATTCGTGCACAGTCCCTGCTCTCTGTATCGTCTTTCTCCGCGGCGACAAATTCGCACAGCGCGGATATAAGCGGCATACACGCCCCCACGTCACTGTTGACTTTGTTGACGCCTTTTCTCTGTACTCTCTACCCGGTAGATATGGCGCGAAGCGCCCGCCAAATAACACGCATAAGGAAGGATTATAACTCAGGTCTTAATCGGTGATTCACTTAACCCTTTGCTTCAGGGTTCACCCGTGTCTTGTATTTCCTGCGGGCAGGAGCTCGTGTGCTTGTAATTCCGCGCATCTGCTGCTATTTCACCTGTTCGCAGGCAATGGGTATGAACGCACGCACGCAATCGCGTATATCCACGCACGCACGCACGCACACACGCGGACGCACGCACGCGCACGTACACAGTCAGCAAGCATGCAATGTCACATATATCTACACACGCACACACGCGCACGCATGCACACACGCAGGTACCCGTCATTTACTGTCACATATATCCACGCACGCGCATACACGTGCTCACGCACTCACACAGGCAGCGGGCATGTACTGTCACATATAACCACACACACGCATACACGCAGGTAGCGCGCACACACACACACACAGGTACGTAGAGTATGATGAGACGACAACAGCAGAACCGTCTAGTTCCGTCGGCGACCAGGACACGCTCTGACGATGTCGGCTGCAGACCAACGGTGCGGAGAATAGAGATGAACCAATTAGTAAGCCGGCGCAGTAGACTCGATATGTTAACAGGCGTGGCTTGGGGCGTGGCAAGGGCCTCCTCACCCTCAGGCAGGCTCGTGAGATCTGCATGCACCCTATCGGCCGTGTCCAGATGCTTGCGAAGCTCTGCCGTGTAGTATTCCGCAGGGAACAGTGAAGACCTGGGCTCCTGTAAGAGAAAACAGCGATCTTCATGTACGATCAGAATACGAGAGGGTGCATGCATATCCGTACTGGTAACAAAGGGAATAGGCTATAGCATCAGAAACAAGTAAAAACATTATCATTTCTGATGGACACAGATATCAGCGAGTTCTTAAGCGCGCATTTCTGGGAAATCGCGTGTTTAATTTTTTAAACAAGAACAATATTTCCTTGCAACAACAACAACATCGACTACGACGACAGCAGCAGCAGCAGCAACAAAAACAACAACAACAACAACGACAACAACAATAACAACAACAAAAACAACAACAACAACATCAACAACAAAAACAACAACAACAACAACAACAAAGACGGTCAAGACGACGACGACGATGATGACGATGACGACAGCAACGACGACGACGACGATAACAAGGGAAAGGACAACAACAATGATAACAAAATTCGTAAGCTATGTTTGCTGCTAGAACGGAAGTGGTGCAGACAGACAGAGTCTGACGTAAGAGAGGAAATGGAGGGAGGTTCGGAGGTTATCCCACTTCCCACGCACGATGCCATGATTAACCATACACGTGCGCGGCCATTGAGTTTTCTCAGATCCGCGGCCCGAGACAAAATTTACCAGCTTAAATGTAACAATTTTCTTCTTCTTCTTCTTCTCCTTCTCCTTCTCCCGCTGCTGCGTCACCAATCGCTGCTTCTTCGCGAATTTCACGCAGTCGCCGCCAGCGCCACCTGCCGGCTTTAGCGTTTCCCGCGGTTTTCTACCCATCGACGCATGCGCGTCGCACGCGTTTGTTTTCAGACTGCTCGGTCTGTGATTCTCCTGATCATTGTCGTCTTCCACGGATTCCTCTGTCCTTTCTGTCTTCCCCACGGCCCGGGTGACGCATCCCACGGCTTCCTCTGTTCTCTGCGTCACGCGCGCTGCCCGGGTGACGCACCGCGCGGCGGCAGAGCGCGTGCTAGCGTCTGACGCACCCCGCGCCAGCGTCATCACGTGCGCGCTTCCCGTCTGCCGTATACTGGCCGCAGTTACTACCGTCCGCTGAGCATTAACATCTGCGTCACCGGTAGCGTCATTTCCGACTGCGTCAGCGTCATTGCAAACCGCGGTGGCGTCACTACCGGTAGCGTCATCGGCTGCGTCATTGCTGGCTGCGTCAGCGTCATTGTGGTCGGCGTCGTCGGTCGTCGTTTCGCATGCGGCGACGTCGTTGTCGGCGGCTATGATGACCTTCCGATGACCTTTACGCTCTCCGTCGTCGGCCGCGTCTTTCGTAAAGTCCGTCGTATCAGCCGACGCCTCCTCCTCGTCGTCCGTCGTCGCGCACACGCCGTCGGCGACCGACGTCGCGTCGGCAGCGCCCCAAGCGGCGGCGACGACGTCGCACACGAGGCTGCTTTCCTCGCTGCTGACCGTTACCTCGTCACCGGTGACGTCAGAGGTCAACGGTCGTCTGCGGCACGTCGGCAGAGCGTCGACCGGCACGTTACACGTGAACGACACCGAGAGAGACAGCATGGCGACACGGAACGCCGTGCGATGTCACGATGTAACGACCCCACGGTTTAGCGAGGATAGTTGTGTGCACATTAGCTATGCAGGTAACGTGGGTACACACACACNGTCTCTCTCTCTTTATCTCCTCTCTTCTTTCTCGCTCTCTCTATTCTCTTTCTCTTTTTCTCGTCTATCTCTCTCTCTCTCTTCCTTCTGCGCGTCGGGTTGAGGTGAACTTAATTAGATTCTATCTCCCGCTCTCCCCCTCCCTCACGCGGTGCTATTGTGCGAGGCGCGCGTGCCTAGCCGAGTGTGCATCCTGGCCGAGTGCGCATCCTGCAGGTAGCGCTGTTTGGAGGCCACAAGAGTTAACAAGGAATGTCATATCTTCTTCATCGTAGCACGGGTGTGTGTGTGTGTGTGTGTGTGTGTGTGTGTGTGTGTGTGTGTGTGTGTGTGTGTGT
>NW_014579456.1:0-1623 GCF_000485595.1 Priapulus caudatus
ACAGCTCTACACTATATCGTACATATACACTATACTGTACTATAGATCTGCTTGGTAGTGTACGTTTAAAAGATGAAACATCCACTCCAGATCTAGGTTCAAACACCGGGTAGCTGCGTAATAGCAGGGTGATCTTTCACGTAGCTAGACTATCGTATATATATCTACCCGCCCAAAAGTCGTGGCAAAGATTAAGTCACTTAATTTGAGTTTAAGAACCAATTAGAGTTGAGCAGGCAGATATCGAACAATCCGACAAAACTGAAAAACCGAAAGCGCCTTGTAAATTTCACGTACAATCTGTTGTACTGTCATATATTTTTGTTTGCAGCTTGCAGATATGATGGAAAAAAATAAGCACAAGGTCAGTGAAGATCAACTTGTAGATTTCAAGCCGAAAACGGCTGACAGGGCATCAGTAGCCTGATAAGAATTGTGATTACTACACGTACGTCGTATAAACAAACCAAAGCTTCACATTTGGGGTACGGATTGTAGGTAAGGTGTCCAGGTTTGCAGTCCACAATATATGCACGATCAACTAATACTTGACTTAATACAATGCAATTTTGAACAATCGAAGTATGTTTTGCAGCAAATTCAGCGCTCAGTAATGCTCATGTACCGACCATTCCTGGTCTTCTCCCTACGAAAAAACGCCCCTAGGAGCAAATCTAACCAGTAGATGGCGCCACAACGCCAGCTGTCAAGTGCGAAGAAGGCCACCGGATGTTCCTACGTGTCGGTGATGTTCCGCGAACCTGCAGGTTGTTCCTTGCAGGGTGTTCTTCATCGACACGCTGATCTTCTCGTTCTGGTCGGAGGACGAGCGGCGAGCGTTCACCGTGCGACACAGAGGTCGCGACCTCACCGGCTACTTCTCTCTCTGCGCAGCCGTCAACAGGTCGCTGGAGGTACGGCGTCGCCACGGCAACCACGCGCGCACGCGGTCCCCTCGTCTCGTCCCTCAGAGTTGCGCGCGAAATCCGTAAACTGTAATGTAGATTATCAACAGTCAAACTTGTGTCAGCGGTCGCTCCTATCGAAATTTCCACCTGTTTATAAAGGACACGTTTCCCTCGCATGACTTCTATATAAAGGATATGCTATATATGCTATATACTATATATATACTGTGGTGCGCATGCAGATAAAATTCTTTACGCCAAACATAGCAGATGTAAGGTTGACTGATAGTGGCTTTATTCTTTACACGAATGAGTGGAATTAATTCGGTGAACTAAAAGGAATACAAACATAAAGAACTGTCACTAAACAAACTAAACAATTTGACATGAACTTTGCAGCAAACAACTATTTAGCCTAGTTGTCATAACCTAACCCATAAGAATTTCGTACATAACAAAAACTTACAAATCATTCAGGCCACGTAGTGTGCATGCGTACCCGAACGCCAGCACTCCACAATATAACCACTCTACCCCACACACGAGTCAACATACAAGTGCTTCAAAAATGAAGTCACGTGACAGCGCGAAAAACCCAAACAAACTGTAACCCCAGCCAAGTTATCCCTACGGTGGAGATAACACCGCCACCCTTTGAATTAACTAAATTCAACAACCACGGCGCGACCATTCTAATCAATCTGAAACACCTTCT
>NW_014579456.1:1633-20945 GCF_000485595.1 Priapulus caudatus
ACCAGAATCGAAATATGGCAGAGGGGAATAAGCACGGAAGAGTGCCTGCGGAGAGGTGCGAGGATCTCAAGGCCTCGTTTAACCTGTTTGAACAGTCGCACGAGCATTATGTCACCTTTATCGAGGATAAAAGCCTGCTTGAGGAAGCTGATGGCTATATGAAAAGGCTCAGTCAGCTTATGTGAGCGTACTCAAGAGCTTAACGTATATATTAACGAAACCAACTGAAAACAACGACACATTGAACGTAGAGTCACGATGTTTGAACTATACAAAGCGAGGAGATAATAGACGGAGGAGCTCATGTGCTTGATGAATCTCCCTAAGGTCGAGAATAGAGCGTATGATGGGAGAGACGCCATGAAATACCTTATCTTTATGGGCGGTGTTCGACGAGAGCGTCGATAAGGTATCACTGACCCTCAAGCCAAGTTGACAAGGCTCCTACAAATAACCGCACAGGTGCAGCTAAGCTCGCCATCAGGGATGCGGGCCTGATTGTGGTGAGAGGGGATACAACCAAGCCAGGGGCATATTAGAGCGACGATTTGTGACAAACACCTTATACGCAGAACACGTCATGAAACGGCTAAAGAGAGGCGACAAGCCAAGGCACCAAACGAAATTGTCCGCAACTGGCTGATACGTTAGAGAGTGCGAGGGAAACGCTCGCACCAGCTCAACAAGGCTACACGAAATTAATACTCACAGTGTTTGATAGAGATCGTGTCCAGATTGCACCATACATAAGAACCCGATGAGGAAACACGCGCTTGACAAGAAGCTGACTTTCGACTCCATATCCCGACTTCGAGCGACCTTGTCGCCTTCATAGAGCATTTGGCGGATGAGGTGCGGACCGCTGTGTATGGACAAGGTACGACGGGGCCATGAGTTCGCAGGTGTATTACGAAACCCCGAAGGACAAGAAGGGTTCCACCTCGTTCAAATGACAACCGCTGATCCTGGTACAAGAGAAAGTCATTGACCCTGGAAAGCCAAGAAGTCCGTGCGTGTGCTATGTGCGGGAGATCATCGTCTTTCTATTGCAATGCCTTCAAGGACATGCGGCACCAGAACGCCTTCCGTCTCCGTCAGGAGATACAGTTTGTGTGAGAATTGTTTATTATCCAATCACGGTGTTGATACATGTAGAAAACCCTTCTGTTTGCTCTGTTCCGGGTTGTGGGAGAAAGCACACCAAATTTATTCATGTCGAGAATGTCGGGCACTCGAATGTTTAGCCACAGCACCCTGTTACAAATAATGTCGTTAGTAATGTTGTAGATAAGGTCAATGATGTAAAAGGTAAATGCTAGTGTTAACACAGGCGCGAAAGTTTAACATGCCGGTCGTAGCTGGTAAGGCTCAATCTGCGAGTTCAAGGTCTATGCATTGCTAGAGCACAGTGTCCTCATACTAACAGTTTCGTGTCTAGCGCCTGGTGGATAATTACGTGTTCGGGTAATTAGCACAGATTGTCAGATTGAGCACAGTTAAATGCAGTCAGCATAAATAAAACTCAAGTAGTAGATCTGTCTCTTCAGTCAACAGATATGAGAGAAAACATAGCTATGAAGTCAATGTGCTAGTGATTCCAGAGATACCAGCCAAGATTGCCCCTATGTGAGTGTATGCAGTATCCTCACCTAACGGGGATATACTTCGCAAGCGTGACGGCTGACTTGCAGGTAGACCCTCTAATAGGTCAAGATTATGCTGAGGCTCTGATGCCCCTAGAGATCAGAAGTGGCAACAGAGGGAACCGCTTCGCTGCGACGTACTGCTGTTTGGCTGGTGTCTGAATGGTCCAGTGGCAGTGCAACTATAAGTAGAAGGGTGATCCACACTTCGTCAGCACCACAACTCGGCAATAAGGAGAAGTTAGACAGGTTATAGTCCGTGGAAAATGAGGCTTAGAGAATGATGTACCATGGTCTCCACAAGACAAACAGGTGATCCGAGCTGTGGGATAAAGAATGTTAAGATTGTGATCATCATTACCGCTACTCCCATACCGTGGAGAGATCCTAGTAAGGAGTTACTCAAATAATTTTGGAGTGGCAAAATCTCGGCCTAGATTCTCTATGCGGAAGCTACAAAAGGGAAACACGTTGAATAGGTATATAACACCGAGATTACAAAGTATGTGGGTATGTGATATGCTGAGGAGGTACCAGCAAGCGAAATAGAAAAATCCGGAAAATCGTGTATCTCCCTCATCACGCTGTGGTCACCGATAAGAAGCCTGACAAAGTCAGGATCGTTTTCGATTGTGCGTCGAAATACCATGGAGAGTCTCTTAATGTAGGTGTTTACAAGGTCCCGATCTCGTGAACAAATTGCTCCATGTGATCTTACGGTTCAGACAACACAAAGTATGAGCAGTTACGGCTGATATAGAGTCAATGTACCACCAGATTAAAATTCACGACGATAGAGAATGCACTAGGTTTCTATGGTACACGAACAAAGACAGCTGACCCACTACAGAATGACGTCACATCTCTTTGGAGGCATATGTGTGGCCAAGCAGCTCCGCGTAGCACTGAGACGCACCGTTTCAGGATTCAGCAACATTTGCGCCTTTAGTGCGGGATACAGTGTTAAGATCGCTTTTACGATCGATGATTGTCTCAAGTCTATGCCACACTGAATGAAGCAAGAGTTGTCATCAACGAAACGACCAATGTGGCTAAGCAAAGGGAGGGTTTAATTCGACGAAGTTCGTGGTCGAACAGCAAAGAGCTTATGCAGACATCCCCGGAAGAAAATCGGGGAAAGGAGGTCAAGGACCTAGACTCATTTAGGGGTAGCAAGGCTCTAGGAATAAAGTGGGATCTAGTAAATGACCAGTTTAACTAACGACAAGGCCGACGAATATCGGGCGCAAGACGACGCGAGTTAACACGAAGAACGATGTTGAGACTTTCTTTCTTCAGTGTATGACCCACTTAGGTGATAATCGCCAGTCATTCTGAAGGCAAAGTTGCTGTTTCAAGAAGCCACTCGCAGCAACTAACTGGATCAAGATGTAACCGTGCGATATAGAAAGGCAATGGCGTATGCTGGCTGAACGATCTTGAGAACATTGCCGAATTTCAAGGTTGATAAGATGTAATCAAAACCCATGTTTGTTGATGATGCGGCATGTGAACTGTCACTCACATTTTCTGATGCCAGCATGACCGGGTATGGAGTCTTGTAGCTACATCAGACTTCTCAGCAAAGAAGGACAAATTCATACTGGCGTATGAATTGCCAGCATAAGCCAGCTAAGCAACGCTATTCAAGATCAGTGAGACGATTCCCAGGCTAGAGTTAGCCGCAGCAGTGAATGGCGTTAACAGGTCGACACGATGCTCACAGACGAGAATTAGATATTACTTTAGTACGAATCAAACGTTTTGGACTGACAGCCAAAATCGTGTAGCAGCTTACATCAGAATGAAGAGAAAAGGTTTCATGTATATGTAGCAAATCGAGTTGCACGGATACGACGTAGCAGTCATACCAATCAATGGCGACATGTACCTACGTCAGACAACCCTGCGGATATCGCGTCTCGTGGTCAAGACCCTGTGACTCTTAAAAACAGTCGGTGGCTTATCGGTCCTACCTTTCTCAGAAAGCATAGATGCGATTGGATCAAGGGCTCCGCCGAAATACAGGACGAGCTTGACACCGATTCTGAAATAAAAGGGAGCGCAACAGATGTGCGATGCATACAAGTCAATCAAGTCGAAGTGCACGTGACGGACGTGAGCGATCATCCTATACACAAGCTTGTCAACTATTACTCTGATTGGCATAGACTTAAGAAAGCAGTCTGTTGGCTGGTAAGATTCAGGGAGGTATTGAGACACAAGAATCAGACTAAACCGGAAAGCAACATTTCAGTTGAAGAAATGAGAAGCGCTGAAACTGTCATCATTAGATTCGTGCAAAGTTCACTAAGGGCTGAAATCATGGCTAGACCAAAAGCTAACAGCGTCGTATCTTTGGATCCGGTTATAGATGACCAGGGAGTCTTGAGGGCAGGAGCAGACTCCAGGCAACGCAAAACACCCATGTCACACAACTTGCTTATACCATGTAGTAGCCTCCGTCGCTCAGCTCGTAGTGAAAGAAGGGCACATAATGTCGCACACTACTGGTACTGAATGGGTTTTGAGCCTTTTAAGAGCCAAGTACTGGATCGTCAAAGCACGCGTTGTTATTAAGAGGGTGGCAAGACATTGCCTGATCTGCAAGAGGCGGTTCGGGAAACCGTGTCAACAGAGGATGGCAGACCTGCCTCCTGAAAGAAGTGGATAACTCTAAGGCCACCCCTTTCACTTTCGTAGGCCTGGACTGCTTCGGGCCCTTTCTAAGTAAAAACAAGGAAGATGTGAGGTTAAACGCTATGGACTGCATAATTCAGACTGCTTAGCGTCCAGAAGCCATACATGTTGAGAAGCTGAACACTTTGGAGACCGACAGTTCTCACGGGCTGAGGAGATTTGTGTCTCGAAGAGGTCAACGCAGAAAAGATATTTTCAGATAATGGGACAAATTTAACAGGAGGTGAAGCTGAGTTAAAGCGAAGCATTAGGCAATTGAATGAAAAGATTATAAGATCGTATTGTTTAGGAAAGGGCATTACTTGTGCACTTCCACCCACCAGGTGCATCACACTGGGCGGCGTGTGGGAACGGATGATTCCGCGTGGATTCGAAAGGTTTTAAGCGGCTTGTTTAAGCAATAATGTCAGACTTACAGATGAAGTGATTGAGACTCTATTTTGTGAGGTTTGAAGCGATTGTCAACAACAGGCGCTCACCAGGTTAGCGATGATGTTAACGACGCATCGCCACTCACACCTAATCACCTGCTGTTGCTCGAAATGGCTCCGTTTTGCCACCAGGAAAGTATGAGTAGGAACGATAGTTACCGGAGAAGATGGAGACATGTGCAACGATCTCGCTGATCAGTTTTGGCGCGATGGATGAAAGAATACTTACCTACGTTGCAAAAAAGAATTAAATGGACACATGAAAGCCCAAAATCTTGGGGTCGGCGATTTGGTAATCATAACGGACGAAAATATGCCACGCAAACTTGTGGCCGTTGGCAGTTAATTAGCAGAGGCCATCAAGGGCAGAGACGGTCTGGTGAGGTCGGTTAAACTGAGGACTAGAACAACGCAGTTAGTTGACCGATAACTAAAGTAGTTCTGTTAGAACGGTGTTCAGATTGATTAGAATGGTCGGGCCGTGGTTCGTTGAATTTAGTTAATTCAAAGGGTGGCGAATTTACATTGTATACCTCCGTGGAAAACGTGCAACAGTAGATAATGGTTCGTCAATGATATAATTGTTATATAATTGTTCCATCAGTATTCTCCCACTTTTCGATCATTGTACGATTATTGGTCTATCATTGTTCCGCCGTTGTTCCATAATTGTACTATCATTGTTCCATAATTGTACTATCATTGTTCCATTGTTGTTTGAGTGGCACTATGGAAGCGAGCACAGATTCTGGTAGCAGACATCTGGGCGTGTTGTGAGGGCAAAGGTCACGGCGAATTCCACGACATAGACACCCTCGATCACCATGTTTGCCACCTTACAGACAGAGCAACTAAAACCCAATTACAGGGCCTAACATATTATATAGATCCTATAATTATATAAGTCCTATAATATATAGGTCCTATTATTATATAAGCCCTATATTATATAGGCCCTATAACATATTATATAGCCCCTATATTTTAAGTTGCTGTATATCGGAGTGATCAGAATTTGTGAGATGGATTCATTGATGTTGGAACATTTCCTACCTGGATTTCATCTGTAATTAATTAATCGCTAATACGGATGCTCGTTTGTTATTTGTAGAATACCGCAGGCGCTGGTTTACTTCGGCGTTCTGGAGTATTTGCAGATACTCCTGGATCTGCTGCTAAAAGGTGCAGAAATGTTTTTAATGTTTTCAATGAATTCAATGTTCTTACGTGTGATCATGGGCAGCAGACGTTAACCTTGCAAATTAATATCAGAGGTTGGCGTGAACCGACAATGCTTCAACGATCGAACCTTTACATGCTCTTAAAGATTAGCCAAGATTGCTGAATGTAAAGCTAGACTGCGTCACATCTGCATACATAATGCAGAATTATCGTACGATTATTGAATAATATATCATCTGGATGCAGGTTGACGTAATCAGTTAAAATTAATTGTGATGTTGTATTTTTTCCAGGTCACTTGTTCCAGAGTGGTGATAGGAAGGAAGTCGAGATCAGGGGTGCTAGCATCTCGGCGGTGGAGGTACACGAATATCTGTCGCGAAACATTCCTGCAATCTGTCAAGTTATCATCTAGTCACTAAGCCTTCTGGTTGAAAATGTAATTTCCATTGATTTAGTTGATGGTGACCGAAAGTTCATTCGTTTTCGAAAGACGAGCGGATCAGGATTGAGTGACCAGCTGTGTCGTAAAACTGTGAATTTCTCTCTGATTTCACGCGTAAAACTTCTAACGTGACGATATCTTCTCCCTTAGTTGGCCCTCGGCACAAAACTGTGCACCCTCCTGCAGACAAAGGGCGCTGCCAGAGTGCACGTGAACGTCGTGATGGTCAACCTCTACCTCTGGGATCTGATCAAAACCAAGACGGCTGAAGGCAGCAGCATACAGCTTCCCTTCCATCACATCAGATGCATTTACTACTGAGACTCGGTGAGCGATCTATCGTGAACAACCTGCTAGAACCACGGGGAATGTTCCTAGAATTCCCGAGTGCACGGACTACCCTATCCCTAACCGGAAGGTTGGTGAAGGAACACTGGACAGTGTTACCTAACGAACAATCAACTAGCTGTGATTATTAAAACCATTCTAATTACGATTATCTTCATGCAAAGCTGCTGTGATATCGATAAATAAGTATCTTATTAGTAAGAATTTGTTGTCTACTTATCGCAGGTAGCACCGTGTGACGATATCGCCTCAATATATGTGTTTTTAAACATTACTTATGTTGACCTGGTGCAGGTATGCCGAATGTGATTGTAAAACAATGCAAAATAAATAACCGTTAGTAATGGTAAATAAGACCATTTTTGTATTCTGCGTACATAGGATGTCTACACACACACACACACACACACACACACACACACACACACACACACACACACACACACACATGCCGCATCATCAAACAAACGGGGTTTGATACATCTATCAACCTTGAAATCGGCAATGTTCTCAAGATCGTTCAGCCAGCAACGCCATTGCCTTTCTATATCGCACGGTACATCTTGATCCCAGGTTAGTTTCCTGCGAGTGGCTTCTTGAAACAGCAACTTTGCCTTTAGAATGACTGGCGATATCAACCCTAAGGGGTCATACACTGAAGAAAGAAAGCTCAACATCGTTCTTCGTGTAACTCGCGTCGTCTTGCGCCGATATTCGTCGGCCTTGTCGTAGTAGAACTCGTCATTTACTAGATCCCACTTTATTCCTAGAGCCTTGCTATCCCTAAACGAGTCTAGGTCCTTGACCTCCTTTCCACGATTTTCTTCCGGGATGTCTTGCATAAGCTCTTTGCTGTTCGACACGAACTTCGTCAAATTAAACCCTCCCTTGCTTAGCACCATTGGTGTTTCGTTGATGACAACTCTTGCTTCATTCAGTGTGGCCGTAGACTTGAGACAATCATCGACGTAAAAGGATCTTAACACTGTATCCCGTACTAAAGGGCGCAAATGTTGCTGATCCTGAACGGTGCGTCTCAGTGCGTACGTGGAGCTGCTGGCACACCATATGCCTCCAAAGAGATGTGACGTCATTCTGTAGTGGGTCAGCTCGTCTTGTTCGTTGTACCATAGAAACCTGAGTGCATCTCTATCGTCCGCTGGAATTTTAATCTGGTGGTACATTGACTCTATATCAGCCGTAACAGCATACTTGTGTTGTCTGAACCGTAAGATAACATGGAGCAACTTGTTCACGAGATCGGGACCTTGTAAACACCTATCATTAAGAGACTCTCCATGGTATTGCGACGCACAATCTAAAACGATCCTGACTTTGTCAGGCTTCTTATCAGTGATCACAGCGTGATGAGGGAGATACCACGATTTTCCGGATTTTTCTATTTCGCTTGCTGGTACCTCCTCAGCATATCCACTACCCACATACTTTGTAATCTCGGTGTTATACCTATTCAACGTGTTTCCCTTTTGTAGCTTCCGCATAAGAGAATCTAGGCGAGATTTTGCAACTCCAAAATTATTTGGTAACTCCTTACTAGGATCTCTCCACGGGATGGGGAGCTGGTAATGATTATCAACAATCTTACATTCTTTATCCCACAGCTCGATCACCTGTTTGTCTTGTGGAGACCATGGTACATCATTCTCTAAGCCTTCATTTTCCACGGACCATAACCTGTCTAACTTCTCCTCTATTGCCCGAGTTGTGGTGCTGACAAAGTGTGAGATCACCCTTCTACTTATAGTTGCATTGCCCACTGGACCATTCAGACACCAGCCAAACAGAGTACGCGCAGCGAAGGGTTCCCCTCTGTTGCCACTTCTGATCTCTAGGGGCATCAGAGCCTCAGCATAATCTTGACCTATTAGGAGGTCTACCTGCAAGTCAGCCGTCACGCTTGCGAAGTATATGCCCCGTAGGTGAGGATACCTGCATACATTCACATTAGGGGCAATCTTGGCTGGTATCTCTGGAATCACTAGCACATGACTCATAGCTAATGTTTCTCTCATATCTGTTGACTGAAGAGACAGATCTACTAACTGAGTTTTATTTATGCCTGACTGATTTAATGTGCTCATCTGACAATTGCTGTGCTAATACCCCCCGATAACACGTAATTATCCACCAGGCGCTAGACACGAAACTGTTAGTTGAGGCTGTTTCTAGCGCATGCATAAGACCTGAGACTCGCGATCGACCCTTACAGCTACGCCGGCTGTAAACTTCGCATCTGTGGTTAACACTACAATTTACCTTACATCATTTTGACCTTATCAGCAGACATTACTAACGACATTATTTGTAACAGGGTGCTGTGGCTTTAACATTCGACTGCCCGACATTCTCGACACATGAATAAATTTGGTGTGGCTTTCTCGCCACAACTCCGGAACAGAGCAAACAGAAGGTGTTCTACTTATCACACCGTGATGGATAATAAAGCATTCTCAGCAGCAAACTGTTATCTCCTGACGAAGCGGAGGCGTTCTGGTGCCGCATGTCCTTGAAGGCATTGCATATAGAAAAGACGATGAATCTCCCGCAGCATAAGCACGCACGGACTTCTTGGCTCCAAGGTCAATGACCTTTCTCTTTACCAGATCAGCGTTGTCATGAACGAGGTTGGAACCCTTCTTGTCGCTTTGGGGTTTCGTAATACACCTGCGCACCTCATGGCGCCCGTCGTACCTTGTACATACCACAGGGTCCGCGACCATCATACCGGCAACATGGCGCTCATGAAGGCGACAAGGCGTCGAATCGGAATGGAGTCGAAACGTCAGCTTCTTCGGTCGAGCGGCGTGTTTTCTCCAATTCGGGTTCTTATGTATGGTGCAATCTGGACAGCGATCTCTATCAACACGTTGAGTATTAATTTCGTGAGCTTGTTGAAGCTGTGGGCGAGCGTGTTCCTCGGCACTCTCTAACGTATCATCGCAGTATGGACAATTTCGTTGGTGGGCCTTGGCTTGTCCGTGCCCTCTCTTAGCGCGTTCATGACGTTTGCGACAAGGTGTTTGTCACCAAACTGCGTCGCTCTAAATTATGCCCCTGGCCTTGGTGTATCCTCCTCCAACCACCAATTCAGGGCCATCCCACGATGGCGAAGCTTAGCTGCACTCTGGGGTGTATTGAGGAAGCCTTGTCCAACCTTTGGCTTGAGGTGCCAGTGATAACCTTATCGAGTCTCTCGTCGAACAGCCGCCATACAAGATAAGGTATTTCATGGGCTCTCCATCATACGGCTCTATCATTCGATCCTTAGGGAGATTCATGCGCACATGAGCTCCTGTCTACTTATTCCTCGCTTTCGTGAGCATGGAACATCTGAGTGCTACGTTTCAATGTGTCGTGTTTTCAGTATTGTTCGTTTAAATATATACGTTAAGCTCCTTGATGTAACGGAGCTCACCATAAGCTGACTTGGAGGCTTCTTCATAATAGGCCATCAGCTTTCCCCAAGCAGGCTTGTCATCTCGATAAAGTGACCTGAAATGCTCGTGCGACTGTTTCAAACCAGGTAAACGAGGCCGTTGAGATCCTCGCGCCTCTCCGCAGCATCTTCCGTGCATATTCCCGTCATGCATATGTTGCATGGGCAGAATTCCACTTAGTTAAGCATCGTTCCGCCTGTGCCCAGCGCGAGTCTTGCCTTATCCATGTTAACGTTACAGCGGTGCCTACTGTATGGTGACTTGATTGCACCTCGATGAGTTTTCATTTGCGCATGCATATAAAATCTTTACGCCAAGATAGCGGATGTAAGTGTTGACTGACTAGTGGCTTTATTTTTTTACACGAATGAAGTGGAATACACTCGTGAACTAAAAAGAATACATAACATAGTAATATAACAAAAAAATATAACAAACTAATCACAATTTGACATGACCCGTGCAGCTAATCTACTGTTAGCCTATATTGGCCGTAACATAACGCAGGAGAATTTCAAACATGACAAAACTTACAAATCATTCAGGCCACGTAGCGTGCTGTAACCGGAGCGTGGCAGTCGTGACGGAGAGTACATGCGTTAGAGAAGTGCACATAAATCCAAATAATATAGGCAGGCAACTAATCAAAGTGGGCGCCTGGAGGGTTAAACTGATATAAAGGCAAACACGAACAACCAACAACGCCAATCCTTCCACAATTCGCAACCTCCCTCACACACGGATGTCAACATACAAGTGCTTCCAAAAAAGTCACGTGACAGCGCGGAAAAACCCAACAAAGTGTAACCAACCGCCAGTTATCCTACATGGAGATAACAGGTGTCACTACGCACGACTGAAATTACGTTTTATAAGCCGTCAGCAACAGACCTCAGACTGAGGCACACGTTGCTCTGCGGCTGCTGTCGTTTCATCTAACACTAGTTTCAATATAAACATAAACGTGGTGTAAAGCAGACAGCAAATTGAAGTTCGCAAGAAACCTGCATGAGTTGAATTAGTAAGAAGCATCGTGTACTTGTGCTATAATTACAATCATTGAGAAGTGCACTGAAACCTTTACTAAACGAAGTCTAAATTCAGAATATTTTATGTAAATATAAAACTCATTGTAGAGGAGTGTGTAAGCTCATTCTGAGAACTGTGAAGTGCCCCGTATCCCGAGATATTGAGATTCCTCAAAATTCAGGTTAGACGGTGCAAAGTTTGGCACGGTACGCTTGCTACAACTATATCGTTCATTATATTCGCAGCATGCAATGCGGCCACATAACCAATATTATTTATTTTTCTTGTCCCCAGTGAATATTAATTAGTACATAGAACGCGAGTTTGCACAAAGGTCGCTGATTGACAAGCTCAGAATGGAATATATCCTGGATAATTAGCCTAGTATTATATGTATACATGCCCTATTTTATCTCTCAGGGTTCCATCCTTTAATTTGGGCATATTGTATCATTTAGCTCCCACTATATGTTATACACATCATGTACATGGTTCAAATCCATGTAATAGTTGTACGACTAGTTCAAAATGAATATGTTATATGTGCGATATGGTTACCTAATTTAGACACGTGGGCCGACACGCTAGTATTTTGCAAAGGATATTGTGGGCAAGCGTCTGCAAATGTAGAACGCTATTGATGTGATGTGTGAATTGATTGTGATGTAAGTACTTCTTTGACAAACTTTTATATATGCGTGTGTAATATGATCTATAGTATCAGTGTTTGTATTAGCAGTGAGAAATAACTGGACTTGAATGAACTTGAATAGCAGTGTCGCCTATTTGCACTATGTGCATTGCGGAAACGACTTTTATGTTTACGCTATGCTACTACGCGTCCACACCTCTACATGCAGGGAAGAATTGTTGACGGAAAGCTCACGTGCTTGTTACTGTATACACTACCGTTTCTAAAAGCCTGTTACAGGACCGTTTTTTACTATTAAATATCTATACTCTTAATACGGCAGGCTACGCTTTTTTATGGTTGGTAGTGTTTGTTTTGTAGTTTTAATTTGTGTTAAAGATTATACTTATATTGTGTATAATAGAGAAGTTGATAGCGAGTACACGCGTATTGGTTTTAAATATGTTTTGGCGCGATGTGCAAATTAGTCTTTATTCGGGAGGTACGTCTCAAAGATTACTACTAACGGGTTGCTTATATACATTCGTGACAGCTGAGTGGTCACTTTGAACTGCCAGCATCCACTTGACATCCAGCCATTACTCCACTCGGGACGTAGTTACCTTAGTTTACGCTAACGTAGTATCTTTAAGATTAAGGACGGTGTCAACAAGCCATAACGCGTTTGTGTTCATCAGTACCAAATTTTGTCGAACTATTTTTCGCCTGTGTATTTAGTGTGTGCGCCCCATCACCAACATACACCGCTTATTCCACTCATTCATTTCACTCACTGTAATGCTTCGTACATCCTCATATGAAGAACTCATCGCACACTCGATCATCCCATCAGTCATACTCCGATGGCAGCTGCTACCTCCACTGTCGCCTTCAAGTGACGCCTCTAGCTATATGTAATTAGACGCGTAATGCGCACATACAACGTAGGACAAGTTTGAAAGGAGCTGGCAAGAAAACTAAAGAGAAGAGAAGAGCAAGAAGTAACACTGAAACGAGTGTCACTCAAGATCAGAATAAAGTAAGAATGAACAAGTTTCTGCTCAGTGTACTCTACAAAGCAAATTTAGAAGATTTAGCCATAAGGAAACCCCGTATACGACACATATTACAAATCTCTCACAATAACACACAAGGAAAAACGGATCCTCGAGAAGAGGCAAATTCGCACTATTGTATACGCCGCTGGCTAAAAGCGACGCTCGCGCCGTCATTTGTTTGCACGTCTACCAATCCACGAAAACGCTATCTGGCCACCGACCTAACCGCATAATTAAGGAAAGCGTTTCCATTCGCCCTGGCAATACGAGTCGATTCCGGCATGGTGTCAACACCACACACACAAAGGTGCGCCTCCTCCGCTGTCAGTATCTCGGAGCTGCTGGCACAAAACTCTAAAAATCCCGAAGATTTAACTCGTAGTTCTCCCAGGCTGGCGGCACTGGACTCTACAAGGCTCCTCGCAGTAAAAACCCAGCCCTGACCGCTTGGCATTCACAGCCCCCGATTACACATTCACTCGATACCATTTCCAGACGTATGAAAGTTCCTCGCTACATTCCTCCTTAATTTTCTCTCCGAGGCGATGCACACATCGTCAAATTGCAGACTCAGCTGGCTCTCTCATGGGTAAAGAAATATGGATGAAACTATAATTGGCCTGAGAGCGTAGTAGAACAACTCGCGCTCTCTTACGAAAGAATACTGATAAGCTCGAACGAAGCGGTACTACGCATCAAGAACTCTATGGTGCTACTAGGAAGATACCAAACGAAGTATAGAAAGCACTACAAATAGAAATAAAGTAGAGCTCTGAGAGCTTGGCTTATTGAAAAATTCATAACGTAACATCGCATGCTGTAAAGGAAACCTCATATAGTGCTCATGACATTAAACAAAATGTATTTATTGTTCCAAAAATCGACAATAGCTACATATAAACCAAGAACATATTTAACTCTACTGTTATAAGAATTTTTTTATAGTTATATGATTGTATACTATACATCAAAAAAAATGCCATTATAAAAGTTAAATAATAAAAATAAAGTAAAAAGTTTAAATAAAGTAAAACTAAAACTACACAAGATAAGCATAAAATCTTCAATAAAACCGCCGAGATCCGATGGATCGCGTGAGAGTAATGCGGAGAGAAAGTAAAGAGGAGAAAAAGTGGTCTAACGGGGCAAACAAATAGATAAACGATAGCCTGCCTGTCGTTGCTCGTCTCGCTGGTCGCTGCCGAGCGAGGTGCAGGCGCGTATTGAATTCTCACGCTCTCCTCCCACTCCAGTGCTGGCTGTTCCTGGTGAGTCGAAGGCAGTCAGGGTGGCCACAGCACCAGCAATGGACAGTCTGGTGGCGATGTCGGCAGGTTCAGCGTAGCATTACTCTGAGCCATGTTCGCGAGGGCTGGGTAGCCGTCACCCTGTCCATCCGTATTGGCTGCTGAGGCCGCGCCACGCTAGACTCCGGTCCACCGTCCAGGAAAGCGGAGTCGACATAGGCAATGGTCCTGCGAGGAGCGTACGCTCCAGCCCACGTCATCTGCACTGGTGCGGCTCGGCCATGCGCTGTATGCGGGCGCTGTGCTGTCCACCGGCGTGGCGACGTAGCCCTCTGCCGGTGGCACGCCCAAGGATTCCCACTTTCGACAGTACAAGTGGGATCCGGCTCGTGACGTCTTTCTCCTCCATCGTGCGCAGCTCCGAAGACGTGGGGGCGGAGATCGAGTCAGTCCTTAAGTCCGGTGCCTAAAAGGAGACGTCCACTACGCACGCACGCGACATGTCACGTGCAAGACGCACCGAACTCACGCACGTGTACTGCACACGTCATCCGCCCGCAAATGCACATCTTACGTACCCCGCAGCGCACGCACGTCACACAAAACGTAGCGCACGCATGGTACGTGCACACGCACGCACCTTACGTGCCACACACGCGCGACACCACGTGTACGTGCGGTGCAGCACGGGTGCGGCGAAGACTGTAGCATTACCACTACATAGATCATGCATGCGTATGTGTACTGGTATGGTCAAAATATGAAATATTTTGTCACAAATGACTCTGGCCCGGAAAATTCGTGGTTAAAGTTCGCGCATGCGCAACTGAAGCAACGACCTGGCTAACTATGACTAAGCTACGCAAATCAAAATCCTAAATACCCTTAGGCGCCTACTACGCTCGTACGTGACGTACAATAAAATTTCCCTGGAAATAACGCGCAAAGAACCGAAGATATCAGTACTTACCGATGCGCTGTCGAGAATCATGCTGACTGGCAATGCAATGATAGCGGCTCGTAATAACCGCGTCGCCTACGTCGTTGCAAAAAGATAACAAGTTCGGGCTGATCATCACTAAGTTAGACCGCGTAATGCGCAAACTGCACACGTAGAAGTTGTAAAGGACTGCACAGAAAATATTGTTTAGTCATATAGTTGTATAAATGTCGCTATATAAGTGACTATATAACTAGTCACTACCATAACCGGTTCTCGAACTCTCATGTACGCGCCCCGCGCACGAAGCGCACACCCTCTCCTTTCTCTCTCGTCTCTATCATCTCATTCTCTCTCTCTCTCTCTCTTGCTCTCCGCTATCGCTCTTCTTCTCCTTTTCCCTTTCTCAGATCTCTCAGACTCTCTCCCTCGCCTCCTCCCCGTCGCTATCTCCTCCTTTGTCTTCTGTTTTTCTTGCTTTTTCGCTTGCGCGTTCTCTCTCCCCCCCCCTCATCTTCTCTCTCAGTCTCCTCTCTCTTGCTCTCGAGCTCTCTCGTCTGCTTACCAGCTACTCTCTCTCTTTCCCTTTCTCGATCTCTCAGACCTCGTCCTCCCGCCTTCCCCTCGCTACTCCTCCCGCTTTGTCTCTCTTTTTTTTTTTCGTCATTGCCGTTCTTCTCCCCCCCCCTCTCTCTCTCTGGCCTCTCTCTCTCCTCTATTTCGATCCTCTCCCCTCTCTCCAGGTCTGCTCTCTCCGTCTCTATTTCGAACTCTCTTCCCCGGTCACCTCTCCTCACCTCTCTCTCTCTCTGCTCTCTCTGCTTCGCCGCCCCCCTCCCTCCTCCTCTCTCCGTACCTCTCTCTCTTCTCTCTCTAATCTCATATCGCTCGCGCGCACACGCTGCACCCGCATGTATTCCGACGATATATATCATAAAAAAGTCGTGGAGGTCGCGTCCCTCATTCGAGTGTTTTGGTCCCCCACTTGCCCAGTAAAGTCAAGTGAAAGCCTTGAGCTATGGGGGGAGGCCGACGCGGAATACATTTCTGGTACCCGCCACGGGAGCAGGGATTGGTCTTGGCTAGATGACCAAAAAAAAGCATAATGGGTCAACTCCAGTTTATTATTTATTCTTTTTAACGCTTACTTTAATGAATCTTGGTCATGTAATTCGCTATATTTGTAATTTCTTTTCTTAAGCGCTACCGAACCGTTGAGTAGATAGGATTGTACAGTGCCGGTCGTATTTCTTACCGCTTTTCGAGATCGGTGACGCCGTTTGAACGTGGATGTCAGCAAAGGATTCTAGAGTGCCGTAGGCAACCTAGATAGACCACTCCCAATAAAGCCGTAGAGTCATGTCCCACAACCGCCATTTTGGAGTCAAGTTCAACAAGTTCCCGGATGTTGCTGTATGCTACTAGTGACCTGTCTCTGTGTGCTGTCCACTCAGCTTACTGTCTGGCTGTAAATGCTCGAATCGTCAGTGTATAAGCCCGACCGGCTTTCTTCAGCGTTCCCCAAGAATACGGAAAAGTGAGAAAAGCCATTCTTTTTTGTCGAAATCCATCGTGAAAGAGTCTTTGCAATCTTTGTTGAACATGTGTACACAGTGGCAGTGTTGTTTGTGGCAAGGGCGGACGAGCTCCAAGAAACGTATGCTAGGGTTAGAATACCTTGGGTATTAACGGTTATTCACAGGTGTATCAATAGGTGTATTGCGTTAGTCAGCAACAGGCCTGGTCGGTTAAGGGCGTGACGTGCGTGTATACTTCACTACTTGTGATGTTGCACGATGAGGCATGTTAAACGGCGATTTACACTGGCAGTTATCGACAATAATAGGCGAAATATGAGTTAGAGAAACATTAATACTACTTTGATAGTAGATACATTACGTGTTAAATTACCATTATTTTTTGAGACGTCCAATGAAGTGGCCTGTGCCATGTAGCTCACTGACACTGTGACACTACACCACTGGCCGAGACCCATACAGTAATACCACGCGGCCGTGGCTAAGATCAATATGGCTATACACGGGCGGCCGTATGGCCGACATCAAATATGCTAGGAAATGAGGAAGGGAGAAGGATGATCAGGCTGGTGGAGAGAGGAAGGGGGAGAAGCTTGGTGGAGAAGAGAAGGGGAGAAGGTGGTGGAGCAGGAGGAAAGGAGACAGCTGGGGAAAAGAAGGAAGGAGCAGGAGCGAAGGTTGGCTGGAGAAGGCAGGAAGGAGAAGCTGGTGAGAAGAGGAGGGAGAAGGGAGAAGGTGTTTGAGAGGAGGAGGGGAGAAGCGGTGGAGAAGGAGGGGGAGAAGAGAGGTGTAGGAGAAGGAAGGGGAAGGCTGGTGGAGAAGGGAGGCAGGAGGGAAGGAGAAGGTTGGCGAAGGAGAGGGGAGAACATGGTGAGAAGGAAGAGGGGAGAAGAGAGGTGGTGGAGAAGGAAGGGAGAAGCTGGTGGAAGAAGGAGGAGGGGAGAAGAGAGTGTGGAAGGAAGGTGAGAAGCTGGTGGAGAAGGAGGAGGGGATGACGGGAGAATGTGTTGAGGAAGGAGGTAGGGGGAGAAGAGAAGTTGTGGAGAAGGAAGGAAGAAGCTGGTGAGACGGAGGAGGAGAATGGGAGTAATTGGTGTTGAGAAGGAGGAGGTTGGAGAAGCTGGTGACGAAGGAGAAGGGGGAGAGAGAGAGGTGTGGAGAAGGAAGGGAGAAGCTGGTGGAGAAGGCGAGGAAGAGGAAATGGAGAAGGGTTGGAGAAGGAGAGGGAGAAGCTTGGTGAGAAGGTAGAGGGGGAGAAAGCTGGTGGAGAAGGAGGAGGGAGAAGGAGGGGAGAAGGGAGCTGGTGGAGAAGGAGGAAGGGGAGAAGCGTGGGAAGGAGGAAGCTACGACCAGCTCTCCACCTCCTCCTTCTCCACCAGCTCTGCCCCTTCCTCGCTCCACAGCTTCTCCCCCCTCCTCCTTCTCCACCAGCTTTCCACCCTCCTCCCTTCTCCACGCAGCATCTCCATTCCCTTCTCTCACCCTTCTCTGCTTCTCCCTTCCCTCCTTCTGCCACAGCTTCTCCATCCCTCCTCCACAACCTCTCCCTTCTCCCCTCCTCCTCCACCAGTCTCCCTTCTCCGCCTCCTATCCATGCTCCTTCTGCCCCTCCTCCTCCACCAGCTCCCCTTCTCCCGCCTTCCTGTATCCCCTTTCGCCTTCTCCCCTCCTCCTCCCCCAGCTCCTCTCCCCCTCCTCATCCCCGTTCTCCCTCTCGCCCCTCCTCCTGCCACCAGCTCGACTTCTCGCGCCTTCTCCCCTCCTCCTCCACCAGCTCCGCTCTCCCGCCCCTTCTGCCTCTTCCTCCTTCTCCACAGCTCTCTCCCCTCGCTCTTCCTCGCACAGCTTCTCCCCCGCTCCACCACCGTTCCCTTCTAAAACTAACTTCCGCTCGTGCGTATAGTCCACTTCCCTACACCACTAGCATGGCACTGCACGTGTACATACTCATATAAGGTAACATTCGATTATGAATCATTGTTAATATTTTGTACACCTTAATCGCAGCCGATTCTGATACAGCTATGCATAAAAATATTATCTATACATTAATATAATATATATATATATATATAACCGATAGGTAATCCATAATTATCTAATGTATCACACAGACCGGACGGGTTTGCTTCCTAAAAGGGGACGTGCGCTCCATTGTCGTACTACCAAATCGAAAAAACCCATTGCGACCCTTCCCGTCATGCCTAGAAAACAGCGCTATTCTCTGAATGGCGGCGAGGTACGCCGAAATGTGCGTACACATGCATTGCAACGTGATTTGGGCAGGAGGTTTATCTTGATTGATTGCAGCAAAGTTGCAGTGTCCGCAATAACTTCCGTTTTGCCTATGTAATTGGATAATGTTGGCTCAGTGGTTGGCCCTGAGAACTTGAAGAAGCCAAGGAGCAACATAATAATGAATGTAATCATGTATAATTAATTAGTGTTCTTACAGTGTTTGCTAAGGCCTGTTTATACAACGTTCCTCTTCTTAGGCCAAGGCATATATTCCTATGTAGCTATAATTAGTCTAGTAATACGAATGTAATAGTAATAGATGAAATCATTAGCTCTACATTAGTCTTACTCTTACTCTAGCTTAGAACAGTTATAGATGCCACCGAACAGACACAGAATATAATCACTGAATCAGGAACTGACG
>NW_014579456.1:20970-22175 GCF_000485595.1 Priapulus caudatus
ACAATTACTAAGCCAGTCTCTGTTTCCACCTCAGCTGGTTAATACAAGGTTATACCTTGCTAGAAACTCAAATTTCGAAAAGCCGAAAGCGTATGTGATCTTCGTGCGAGTTTGTCTCCTCGGTTTCTTGAATTTCTTCGACCCGCAAGAAGTTATAAATTGCTGTATTTCCTGTCCGTTTCGATTTCGTGCCACTTAAATTAGATTCCAAGTATCGCAGACAGCAGTAGCATCACTCTCATCGGTCCACGCTGTCACCAAAAGCTAACGAGACAGATAGACGGGCGAGAGTGTGTTGCAGAGAGAGAGTCGAGAGAAAAGGCAGCTCAAAGAAAAAAGACGAGAAAGAGAGAGAGAGACAGTCCGACAGCGAGAGGGGGCGAATCAGTGAGAGATAGATAGAGGACAGTGAGAGAGAAAGCACGCGAGAGAGAAAAAGAAAGCGCGCGAGAAATAGAGCCCGCAAAAGAGAGCGAGAGAGAGTGAGAGCGCGCGCGAGAGAGAAAGAGAGAGAGAAAGAGAGAGAGTAAGGAAGAACGGAAAGAAAAGGAACAAAAAAGCAGCAGATAAGAAGAAGAAGATCATGCGCGAGAAAGTGGTGGGGAACAAAGGAGGATATGGGTGGAGCGGGGGGGGGGCAGATAAAGTGTGTTAAAGTATTGCACTCTCTAATTAGCCAATCCATGTTTGTAACGATTTATATCAGTCATGGTTCGTTAACAACTGAATGCACACTTCAGCGGAATGCGTGCCACCAGCAAATCCAGACTCAAAGTGCCTGTATAATTCACTATATAATTACAGTAAAACTCGCATAAGTCGTCATCGTCCAACTCGTAAATTTGCATGAGTCGCCATGGAAGTCAAAGTCCTGATTTTCTCTCATAGTAAATCCATTGCAATAGCCCCGCCTAAGTCGTCATTTATAAGTCGTCATTATGTACAAGTCGTCGCCCTCAGGCAGGTAAACAACAGTAATTTCCCATCTGTAAGTCATCAGAAAAGCCGATGGCGCACGCGCGCAGTGTACGGTCTAGGGCAGGGGTGGGCAAACTACGGCCCGCGGGCCGCATGCGGCCCTCTACGGGGTTCTGTGCGGCCCGCGGAAGCCTACAGCAAATAAAAAAATAAAAATAAAAATAATTATTTTTTTTAAATTAATCGATTTTTGTGAAAGTCAACATGTTTGTGCTTGAACCGAGGCT
>NW_014579456.1:22208-24085 GCF_000485595.1 Priapulus caudatus
TCTCTGTCTCTGTGTCTCTCTCACTCTCTCTGTATGTCTGCACGTGTGTGTGTCTCTCTCACTCTCTTTCTCGCAATATTGTGTGCGTGCGTGCGTATCCCGGACCCATCACTGACCCATCACTGACCCCTGCCTGACCCCTGCCTGACCCATCCAATCTTCTCGACGTCGAAGCTCCGCCAGGTTTTGTCCTCGTATACTACCTAGCGGCTCTGGCGACGGCCGACAGCGGGTTCCTGCTCATACTGTTCGTCGTCTGGCTGAACAGCCTCGACGTCGGCTGGTAGGACCGCGACGACGGCTGCAAGTTCGTCGTCTACTGCACGCTCGTCTGCAGCTTCCTGTCCGTCTGGTTCGTCGTCGCCTTCACCGTCGAGCGCTTCATCGCCGTCTGCTACCCGCTGCACCGGCCGACGATGTGCACGACCCGACGCGCCAACATGACGATAGCGGGCCTCGTCGCCACGGCCCTCGTCGTCTACAGCTACGCGTTCGTCGTTGCTGGCATCGTGGACGTTGATGGCGACGCCGACGGAGGCTACCCGCCGCAGTGTCTGCTGTACGAGCGCTACCTGCCGGCGATGACCGTGCTGAATAACGTTGACACGGTGACAACTCGCTCGGTCGGTGAATCGCTCGGAAGGTCGTCGCCTTCTACAAGCGTCGCTCAGCGATGTCCGCGGACGCCGTCGGCTCGCCGGCGACCTCCCGCTACGTCGTCGCGCGCGGCTTCCCGACGAACGGAGCGCCCTCTACCCACACGTCGCTGCCGACGCGCACGTGCGCGAGCTTCCACTCCGGCGCATGCGCGTCGCAGCAGCAGCAGCAGCAGCACCAGCAGCAGCAGCAGCAACAGCACCCCCTGCAGGGCGGCAGGGCGACGTTGCGGAACGGCGCGCTGCCGACCAGTTACTGATACCAGATCCGCATCAAGAAGATGCTGCTCTTTGTCTTGACGGTCTTCATTACCCTGAACCTGCCGAGCCACGCCGTCCGCCTGCACGTGTTCGTCGTGCACCTGCTAGATGCAGGGTTCGTGCCCACAGAGCGGCTGGAGGTCGCTCAGCAGTACGCTCAGCTCGTCTACTACACCAACTTCTCCATCAACTTCTTCCTGTACAGCCTCGCGGGCGCCAACTTTCGCAAGGCGCTGCGTCGGCTGCCATCGACGCTGTGCCGACGTGCGGGCGTCGGCGCCGACGACGCGCCGCTGCCGGTAGCCGTCGTTCACTTCCCGATACGGACGCGAAGTCGCGAGAGTGACTCGGCGAACTCTCACTCGCTGTGAAGCGAGGCGCGGTCGTCCGCCGCCAGGGGGCCCCGCTCGGTCCCGCACGGACGCCAGAGACCATCGTCGTCGTCGTCATTGTCGTCGTCGTCATCGTCGCCGTCGTCGTCATCGTCGTCGTCGTGGAGTTTTTCTGAAAGAGTCGGCTGCTTGCGTTTTTTTGAACGCGTAAGAAAAACTCGGTAGTTACTCGTCCCGCGAGGATTGATGTCGGAGTCGGCTGCCAGGGGTCGCCACAAGAGGGCGCCTCTATCGTGAGCGAGGATAGGGGTCGCCACGTGTCCGATACGGATGGGAAGTCGCGACGGAACTCGGACAGAAACTCGCTCGATAGAAACTCGCTCCCTCGTAGGTGTCGCCACGGTCGCGCTCTGGACCGTCACGCCACCTTGCGTGGAGGTGAGCACGGGTCAAGCATCGCTCGCTTGACCGATGGCCGATGGCCAGACATTCGAATCGCGAGTATTTCGCGTCGCGAATTCCGCGCTTTTTTACAGAATTTACGGAACTAACCAATGGTTTGGAAGTGGATTGTGTCCACTGATGACGTCACAGGTCAATGAGCGTCATGATCGTGGGTCAAGGTGAA
>NW_014579456.1:27328-28458 GCF_000485595.1 Priapulus caudatus
AAAGGGGTACGTTGTAAAGGATACTGGCAAATGGAATTATGCATTGCACAAATTCGGGACTTGGAGATGTGTAAATTGTAACAGTGTAAACGTTATAAACAAGGTACGTAGCAACGAAGTGCGACTGTTACAGTAGCTATATATTGTTATAGAATGTCTCTATTAATACACGGTGCACTCGCTAGGTGGCGCTTGTATATGATATGAAAGACTGAAAGTGCCTGTATATTATACTATATAATAATATCAAGAGTGGATAATAGAGATAATATCAAATGCCTCTATCAATATATCGCGCACTCACTAGGTGACGTTAATAGCTCATATGCTGACATTTGTTACCATTGCCTTACCCATATTGTTCCGTACGGTATAATATGTCCACACGATATCACCGTGAAATCACACATGGAGAAAAGGCACCTGCAGTGGAAAACCATTTACGTAATGACCACACACACGCTGCTACATTAGTTGGTTTTTAATAGTTTATGTATAAATGGTTCGCTGTATACTCACACATACTGGCAAGCACCTCCAAATTCGAGCTTAAAGTGCCTGTATAATATCATTTCTCTAAGAATACACTACACACTCGCTAGGTAGTGTGCTACAAGCGAAAACTACCTGCATGCTTTATTTGTTGTGAATATTTACATTATAAGGGCAAGAGTTAGAGTTAGAGCTAGGGTTAGGCTTGGGTTCAAGGTTAGGATTGAATATTGTTATAGAATGTCTCTATGAATACACAGCGGACTCGCTAGGTGGCGCTAGTAAATCATATGAAAGACTGAAAGTGCCTGTATATTATATACTACAGTACACAATCTATTATCTGAAATTCTGAAGACCGAAAAGCTCCGAAAAACAAGTTTTTCACGAAGGTCGTCTGCACACCAAAGCTCGCGTTTGGCTGCACAAGGTTCACTGCAGAAATATTAATGTGTTTGGTATTACTCATACATATTGTACTTTACTGGCACAGCACTTGTGTAATAAAGCAGAAATCATGAGAGCGGAAATTGTAGATGTATATATGTATATATGTAAATATGGAAATGTAGGAATAGAGAGCATAGGCGATAGTGGCACGAGTATTAGAGAAATTAGTTAGAGAGACAACGATTATA
>NW_014579456.1:31377-32910 GCF_000485595.1 Priapulus caudatus
AAAACGGAGAAATGTCATGCAAAACGGAGAGCATTTATTCAAAACACAAAGGACTTAAATTGAGTGCAAACTTTGTTCCATACCAAAATATTTGACTTTTGTGTGTTGAATGAATGTTCTCCGTTTTTCGTGACATTCGATACAGCCCGGCACAATAGCTTAACAAATTCTTCCTTTAGATTTACCGAAATATGCTGGTCTGATTTTTCCTCGCGAATTGTTACAAAGCCAGCTCTATTAGATTTTGTGTTTTCAATAATTACATTTTCTCGATATCTATCAATTTCAAATAGGAAGTCGTATTCGTTCGGCAGACCAGCTTTTGTGCGGTTGGCCGTGCTGCCTATCAGAATGGGCGTGCAGGAGAAGTCACTGTCTAAGACTTTCATCGCCTTGCAGACTCGCTCCATCAGGTTTAGCACGGCGTCCCGCATTTTATCGCATTCCTCCTGATGCTCTAATCTTCCCAAGCCTGGCGTCTCCCATATATCAGACAGTGACGTCACACCACTGACAATACAGCGTGATATCTTACGTTCTATGTCACAATAACAATTGTCGGGCAGCTCACTGACAAAGTATTGGTGCTCCAGTATAGCGCCGGCGGATTCTCTATGGCCGTCGTTGATGGTGACCTTACGGGCGCAATCTACGGCCACCTGGTACGCTGTTTGCACGTCCTCAGGATGCCACGCCCTTATTTTATTCAATAATTCCGTCACAATGCTTGCGTCACCGCCGTAGGCAGCATACGCCAACACCGTCCTGCCATCGTTACTGCGACTCTCCACACGCGCTCCTGTTGCTAGTAGCTTCATGACACACGATGTATAACCTCTACTGGCAGCATGCATCAACGCCGTCATGCCATTCACGTCCGCGTGTTCTATGTTAGCGCCTGCACCTAATAACGCTGTGACGATATCCGTATGACCGTTAGCAGCTGCTACCATTAATGCGGTGCCGCCATCATCAGCCGCGTGTTCTATGTTAGCACCTGCACCTAATAACGCTGTGACCGTATCCGTATGACCGATACCAGCCGCTACCATTACTGCGGTGTGGCCATCATCGGCCGCGTGCTCTATGTTAGCGCCTGCACCTAACAACGCGGTGACCGTATCCGTATGACCGTTAATAGCTGCTACCATTAATGCGGTGTAGCCATCATTGTCCGCGTGTTCTATGTTAGCACCTGCACCTAATAACGCTGTGACCGTATCCGTATGACCGTTAAAAGCTGCTACTATTACTGCGGTGCCGCCATCTTGTTCCGCGTGTTCTATGTTAGCACCTGCACCTAATAACGCTGTGACCGTATCCGTATGACCGTTAACAGCTGCTACCATTAATGCGGTGTCGCCATCATTGTCCGCGTGTTCTATGTTAGCACCTGCACCTAATAACGCTGTGACCGTATCCGTATGACCGTTAACAGCCGCTACCATTACTGCCGTGTAGCCATCATCGTCCGCGTGTTCTATGTTAGCACCTGCACCTAATAACGCTGTGACCGTATCCGTATGACCGTTA
>NW_014579457.1:0-1060 GCF_000485595.1 Priapulus caudatus
CTCTCTCCCCTCGCTCTCCTCTTTCTCTCTCTCTCCAGCGTCCCTCGCTCTCGCCACGCGTAATGAGTACTAACCATCCAACCTTACAACCATTATTTATCACCCCGCCGCGCTGCCGCTGCTGCCGCTGCGGCTGCCGACGTCGCCGACGTCAGCCCGCTTTACTGCCGACGTGCCGACCGTTAGCCGACGTGCGGCGCTTTATCGCGCGTCGGCACGCCAGAGGGCGCCGTCAGGCTCGACTGCGTTTATGCGTGGCGACGCCGTGTGTGAGAGAGAGGGAGGAGGGAGGAGGGGGAGAGAGAGAGGGAGAGAGAGAGAGAGAGGAGGGAGGAGAGAGAGAGAGAGAGAGAGAGGAGGGAAGAGAGCGTAGAGAAGAGAGAGAAGAAGAGAGAGAGAGAGAGAGGACGGAATGAAGATATAAGAAACAACGGAATTTAGATCCAGCGAAACGCACGTAAAATCTCACGGAGAGAGGGGATAAAGATAAGAGAAGGAGATAAGCGAGAAAGAGAAATATATATAGTAAAAGGAGAGAGTAAAACTAGAGATGAGACAGCACACACATGCACACACAGAGGAGGGAAAGAGAGAAGAGAGAAAGAGAGGAGAGAGAGAGAGACGAGAGGAAGATGAGGGAGAAGAGAGAGAGAAAGAGACGAGAGAAGAGAGAGAAGCGAAAAGGAGAGATATTAAACACGGAATTAGAGCCACGACGCACGTAACTCATGGAGAGAGGGTGATAAAGATAGAGAGGAGGAGAGCGAGAAAGAGAAATATATATAAAAGGAGAGAGAAAGATAGAGAGACAGCACACACACACAGAGGGAGGGAGAGAGAGAGAGAGAGAGAGAGAGAAGAGAGAGGAGAGAGCGAGAGAGAGAGAGAGAGGAGCGAGCCAGAGAGAGAATGAGAGATATAGAAACAAACGGAATTATGCACGAACGCACGTAACTCATGAGAGAAGGGATAAGAGAGAGAGAGGAGAAAAGCGAAGAAAGGAGAATATATATAAAAGGAGAAGAGAGAAGAAGAGAGAAGCACACAGCGCATGCACACA
>NW_014579457.1:1791-11019 GCF_000485595.1 Priapulus caudatus
GAGAGAGAGAGAGAGAGAGAGAGAAAGAAAGGGAGAGAGAGAGAGAGAGAGAGAGAGAGGGAGAGAGCGAGAGCGAGAGAGAGAGAGAGCCAGAGAGAGAATGAGAGACATAGAAACAACGGGAATTAGATGCCACGAACGCATGTAACTCATGGAGAGAGTGTGATAAAGATAGAGAGGGAGAGAGAGAGAAAGAGAAATATATATAAAAGGAGAGAGAAAGATAGAGAGAGAGACACACACACACACACACACACACACACACACACACACACACACAGAGAGAGGGAGGGAGAGAGAGAGAGAGAGAGAGAGAGAGAGACGAGTGGCGAGGCAGAGAGAGAGTAGAGAGACGAGAGCACCACGTTTTGGCTGGGAGAGAGAGAGAGACGAGATGACGACTGAGGAGAGAGACGGGGCCGCGCTCCGCGACGCCCTGCAGAGCGCGAGGGAGAGCGACTCGAGGACCGACAGACGCCGGAGCCAGAGAGAAAATGAGAGAATATAGAAACAACCGCGGAATTAGATGCCACGAACGCACGTAACCATGGAGAGAGCCAGCGTTGGTAAAGGACTAGGAGAGCTGGAATAAGACAGCAGCAACCTAGAGAATAGATTAATGTATAATATAAAAGAGAGTAAGAAAGAGATTAGAGAGCAGATCATCGCACGCACACACACACACACAGACACACAACGTCAGCACAGACGGGAGGGGAGAGAGAGACGAGAGAAGAGAGAGAGAGAGAGAAGAGCAGACCGCACGCGATTGCTGCCGGCCCCCGGCGGACTCGCGAGATGGAGAGACGAGCGCGGAGACGAGCGCGGCCAGAGAGAGAATGAGAGATATAGAAACAACGGGAATTAGATGCCACGAACGCATGTAACTCATGGAGAGAGGGTGATAAAGATAGAGAGGGAGAGAGCGAGAAACAGAAATATATATAAAAGGAAAGAGAAAGATTGAGAGACACACACACACACACACACACACACACACACACACACACAGAGGAGGAGAGAGAGAGAGAGAGAGAGAGAGAGAGAGAGAGAGAAAGAGAAAGAGAGAGAGAAAGGGAGAGAGAGAGNCGGACGAGAGAGAAATAGATAGAGAGAGAGAGAGAGAGAGAGGAGAGAGAGAGAGAGAGAGAGCGACGAGAGAGAGAGCGGAGCGGAGAGGGAGAGTCTGAAAGCGAGAGGAGGAGAGGCGCGCCTGCGCGCGCAGGAGAGATGCGGATGCCGAGCGAGGGAGAAAGAGAGCGCGCGATCGACGAAGAAGACGAGAGAGAGGAGCAGAGAGAGAGAGAGCGAGAGCGCCCGCGCTGCGAGGGAGAGTGAGAGTGAGAGCGCGCGCGAGAGAGAGTGTGTGTGTGTGTGTGTGAGAGAGAGAGAGAGAGAGAGAGCGTGAGACTGCCTCGTGATTTATGGTCATCCTACTTAGCGAAACAACGCAGTGTGTCGTCTCGGAAGCGAGTAGATATATAGAATATCTGCAGCCGGTGTGTTTGTGATCTGGTCAATCTGTAGCCAGACGGGATTTGCGGAAAGTCTATCCGCAATCAGTCTAGAGCTGAAAACATTCTATATCGGCAGCCTATAGCGTATCTGTAGCCTATGCGTTATCTGGTAACAAGACTATCTGTAACAAGACTGCACGTAACTTGTCAATCTCACTGATATAAATAAATATATATATATATATATATTATAATTATACTAACTATTAGTATATAGTTAGTATGTAGCAGTGGCGTAGCCAGGATATTTTAACAGGGGGGCCAAAAACAGCGAACTGCGCAAAATGGTAGATGACTTAATATTTTAATGGTTCCTTCGCCTCCCTTTTCACACCTTACGCTCCCTCCAATTTTCAGCTCTGCAATCTTTGTTTCAGGCGTCATGCATAAAGGCGACATTTGGTTGACATTGTTTGTTGTTCTCTGCTACCAAGATATAGAAGAAAGGGGTGAAAACAGGCGGGGGGTATGGGGGTCCTCCCCCAGAAGTTTTTTAAAATGTAGATCGCAGTAGATGGTATTTGAGGCACCTTTGAGTACATGTACAGCTTTTATTCTGACTACGACAATTCTATTTTTAGTATAACAATTTTTTTTTCTTCTTTTTACTTTTGGATCAACAGGGGGGCCATGGCTCCCTTTGCCCCCCCCCCCTAACTACGCCACTGCTATGTACTGATCTCTATATACTAACTATTAGTATATAGTTAATATGTACTGATCTCTATATACTAACTATTAGTATATAGTTAATATGTACTGATCTCTATATACTAACTATTAGTATATAGTTAATATGTACTGATCTCTATATACTAACTATTAGTATATAGTTAATATGTATTGATCTCTATATACTAACTATTAATATATAGTTAATATGTACTGATCTCTATATACTAACTATTAATATATAGTTAATATGTACTGATCTCTATATACTAACTATTAGTATATAGTTAATATGTACTGCATGATCTCTATATACTAACTATTAGTATATAGTTAGTTTGTATTGATCTCTATATACGAACTATTAGTATATAGTTAATATGTACTGATCTCTATATACTAACTATTAGTATATAGTTAATATGTACTGATCTCTATATACTAACTATTAGTATATAGTTAATATGTACTGATCTCTATATACTAACTATTAGTATATAGTTAATATGTACTGATCTCTATATACTAACTATTAATATATAGTTAATATGTACTGATCTCTATATACTAACTATTAGTATATAGTTAATATGTCTGCATGATCTCTATATACTAACTATTAGTATATAGTTAGTTTGTATTGATCTCTATATACGAACTATTAGTATATAGTTAATATATATACTGATCTCTATATGTACTAACTATTAATATATAATTAGTATATAGAAATCAGTGGTCCGTCTATGAATCGGTAGTCGAATATCAGCCAATCACAATGCGGCATGCGCCGTAAGCTCATTGGCAACGTCTGTTATTTCCCGCCAATAATTCAATCTGCAGTTTAAATCGCCATGACAACGCCAATGATATCGTCGGTGAAATTGCTTTCGTCGAAATGTCGAAATTCGATGAGCACAATATATCGGTAACGTGAAACGACCTGCAAATAATGTGCGAGCTTCATGTAACCACTATCTACTCCAGCAACCATGCGGGTGGAGCTAGCTAGCTAGTTAGCTGTTACAGTAACCCGTTGAGATATCGCTCTCTGCCACGATAACGTATGGGATGAATCTAAGCTGAACGAATAAAACCTGGGATACGGCTATAACTATCCTAGTAACAACCAAGGTATAACTATTTGCTACAGTAACAGCTGAGATATAGTTATTTTACCAAATCACCAGCGGCTATATAATGACGGCGTTTTCGTCACTGTTCTATCATTACAGACGAGGCGTGGAGACAAATTGCTCGCCGTCGTCACATTACACGCCGCTGTCGTCTGCGCCTTGTTTTTCTTGCATAGCGGCGGCATAGCATGACGAGCCTAGCGAGCGTAACTCACACGCTCTCCCCCCCTCTCTCTCTCGCTCTCTCTCTCTCTCTCTCTCTCTCTCGCGCTCTCTCTCTCTCTCTCTCTCTCTCTCTCTCTCGCTCTCTCTCTGCTTCTTTCTCTATTCACTCTTTACTTTCTTTTTCTTTTCTCTCTTTCTCTATCTCTCTTTCTCTTCCTTTCTCTCTTTATCTCTCTCTCTCTTCTCCTCTCTCTCTCGTCTCTCGTTTCTCTCTCTCTCTCTCTCTCTCTCTCTTCTTTTCTCTCTCTCTTCTCTCTCTCGTTCTCTCATCTCTTCTTCACTCTTTCTTTCTCTCTATCTCTCTATCTCCTTTCTCTATCTCTTTTTTTCTACTCTTCTCTTCTGTCTCTCTCTATCCCCCCCCCCTTCTCTCTCATCTCTCTTTCTCTCCTCTCTTCTCTCCCTCTCTCCTCTCTCTCTCTCTCTCTCTTCTCTCTCTCTCTCTCTCTCTCTCTTCTCTTTCTCTCTCTCTTCTCCCTCTCTATCTCTCTCTCCTCTCTCTCCTCTCTCTCTCTCTCTCGCTCTCTCTCTGCCCGCGCGCGCTTCTCTCTCTCTCTCTCTCTCTCTCTTTCTCTTTCACTTCTTTCTTTCTCTCATCTTCTCTCTTTCTCTATCTCTCTTTCTCTCCTTCTCTTTCTTACTCTTTATCTTCTCTCTCTTCTCTCTCATCTCTCTCTCGCCTCTCTCTTTCTCTCTCTCTTTCTCTCTTTCTCTCTCTCTCTCTCTCTCTTTCTCTCTCTCTCTTTCACTCTTTCTTTCTCTCTATCTCTCTATCTCTCTTTCTCTATCTCTTTTTTTTCTCTCTCTCATTGTCTCTCTCTATCCCCCCTCTCTCTCTTTTCCTCTCTTATCTCTCCCTCTCTCCTCTCTCTAGTCCTCATCTCTCTCTCTCTCTCCTCTCTCGCTCTCTCTCTATCCCCCCTCTCTCTCTTTCTTTCCCTCTCTATCTCTCCTCTCTCTCTCTCTATCCTCCCTCTGCTCTCTCTCTTTTTCTCTCTCCTCTCTCTCTCTCTCTCTCCTCTCCCTCTCTATCTATCTTTCTCTTTCTCTCTCTTCTACTCTCGCCGCGCGCAGCGGGGCGGCGGTGGTATATGTTTCCTTCGTAATTCAATCCGGCATGCACGTCTCTGTGTGGTGGCGTTAGTTTTCTCGGCGCCCACTCGTGCAGCAACGCCGACACTGTCGCTTCGCTAATTCAGCCGACGTACGTGCGTGCAGAGCGGAGAGCAAACCCAGTCGCTGTCAGAATTGCAATTTCATGTTTCATTTCCGCGCGCAGTTGGGGGAACATTTGCTGTCAGGCGCGCGCGGTGGGGGCGTTGCTGCGGCTACGCTCTATCCCGCGCATGCTCTGATGTTTCTCGCGGCCTCCGGTTTTTGTCCAGCCCGTCGCCTCGTGTGCCGCGCAAATCGCAAAGAGCGCGGAGGAAATAATTCCGTGTTATATATATATTTTTAGAGAGAGATTTGCGAAGAGTCAATATCCGCCCCCTGGCGGCCGATCGACGCACGCGTGATATAAACGTGTCATGATCCGATTGGATGCCAATAAATTTATTTCTACACCATGCATGGATAATGCGCATATTCATTCACGCGCGCGATATATATATATTATATATATATACTATATTATATATATCATATATATATATATATTTGTGTGGTGTGTGTGTATGTGGTGTGTGTTGTGTGTTGGGGGGGGGGGTGTAGGCAGCGAACAGGGGGTGCGGGCGCAGGCGGTGGGGATGGGGAAGAAGCCGCAGGGAGACATATATGAGCATGCTATTCTATATGCCTAATGCGTTTGCTCCGTGGCCGCGAAAAAATACGCGGTTGCCTTCTAACATTAAACGGACGTGCGCGTGTCATCGCATACACACACAGTCAGCAAGCATGCAGCAACGCCAGCAGCAAGCACAGCAGAAAGCCATAGCACGCAAGCACAAGCAGCAACGCATAGCAGCAAGCACAGCCAGCAAGACATAGCAGGCAAGCACAAGCAGCAAGCACAGCGGAAAGCATAGCAGCAATGCCCGTGGAACGGAAAACACCAACGTTCTCATCATTGCTGTACCGGAAACAGCGTGGTGTGTGTGTGTGTGTGTGTGTGTGTGTGCTGTTGTTGTGTGATGTGTGTGTGTGTGTGTGGTGGTGTGGGTGTGTGTGTGCAGTCATGGGGCTGTGTGTGGTCGTGTGTGTGTGTTATGTGTGTGTGCCCTGTGTGTGTGTGCGTGCATCGTGTGTGTGTGTGTGTGTGTGCGAGGTGTGTGTGCGTCGTGCTGTGTGTGTTATGTGATGTGTGTGTGTGGGCGTGCATGTGTGTGTGTGTAGTGTGTGTGTTGTGTGTGCTGTGTGTGTGTTATGCTGTGTGTGCGCGTGCGTGCGTTGCGTGCGTGCGTGCGTGTGTGTGTGGTGTGTTCCGCATATGTGGTTATGTGTTTCGTGGTGTGTGTGTGTTGCGCGTGCGGTGCGTGTGTATGTGGATGTGTGTGTGTGTGTGTGTGTGTGTGTGTGTGTATGTGTGTGTGTGTGTGTGTGTTTTTGGTGTGTGTGTGTGTGTGTGTTGGTGTGGGTGTGTGTGTTTGTGCTGTGTGTGTGTGTGGTGTGTGTGTGTGTGTGTGTGTGTGGGGGAGAAAGTGAGGGTCACAAGTGAACTCAATAACCGACTACTATATTATGCACCGACATCGCTCTATCACGCCACTGATTGACACGCCTCAGGTGCACGATGCGCCGACATTAAACTGCCCGTTAAAAAAATCCTCGAGCGAGAGGTTAGTAAGTAGTGAGGGTCTAGCTACGAGTAGCTAGGCTTCAGGTACTTATCCTCATCTCATCCTCATCCTCATCATTCATCCTCATCCTCATCCTCTCCTATTCTATCCTCATCCTCCTCCTCCTCCTCCATTCATCATTATTCTCTTCTATCCTCATCCTAATTTCTCATTATCATTCTTTATCCTTATCCTATCTCATCGTCATCCTTTCCTCATCATTATCCTATCATCATCCTCATCAAGCATCCTTATCCCTCATTATCATCATCATCTCATCATGCATCATCAGCATCATCATCTCATCATCATCATCATCATCCCATTAGTCATTCATCCTCCATCCTCATCCTCATTATCATCTTTACCCACATCATGATCCTTCTTTGTCCTGTCTTGTCAAGCTCCTCCTTCGTCTCTCTTCCTCCTCTCCTTCCTCCTCCTCCTCTCCCTCCTTTTTCCTCCTCCTCTCTCGTCTTAATTTCTATTCATCTCCTTCTCCTATCATTATCATAAACTTATTCTCATCCTCCTTCTCTTTAATTACGCACACAAAAAAGTCGCAAAACGCCGCGTCGCGTAGGAACTTAACGAAATTTCATATCGTTATAGGCATTTTTTCCATTCGACTTGTTACCACTGGGAGCAGAGACGCCGAGACAAGTATCTCGGTGCGCGCTGGACACGCGGATGTTGAGTTAAGAATCGGTTTAGTTAGCTAAGAGACTGCCGGAGTGCGCATAGGAAGTGCCTGCTCAACGGGTTGTTACGCACAAAGTCATGGATAGCTGTTTATCGCACCGTGAACGATATATTAATAGCGGATACCGACCCTCGCGGGGCGTCCACTCGATCGAGCGTTGTGCTATTAGAGTTTTTTACACGCGTGGATATCCGACCGAGGGCCAATTAAAATTATTGATAATTATTATTTTGCAGTTCGTGTTCGTCTCATCGTTCATTTGTAGTTCTTTTCTAGATCACATGCGGTGCGCGGCAGCAGCGGAGACTGGGAGGATGAGTAAAGGGTCAAGGTTGCTGTTCGTTGCCATGGCTTCATCGTATTTGCATAAAACGATTATCGTGCCCTTGCGTTTTCTATGCGGGCTCGACCGCATAAAAAAATCGGCTAGTGTGTCCACCCCTTTATTTTAGGCGGCCTTCGGCGCCCGAAGCACAATTGTTGGCGAGGAAATATCGAGCAGGGGAGAAGATTTTACGCTAACCGTCGTCAATGCCTAGAGAGAAAGTTATACGACACTCGTGCATTCATCGATGTATAGCGCGCGATTCATGACCATAATATACGGCATATAATATATATATATATATATTATATATATAATATATGTGTGTAATATATATATATTAATATATATTTATATATATAAGCCAAAGGCTGTTTATATCGAAACATGTGAATTCGCAAATATATAGAGCAAGCTCTAGGCTTGAACAGCAGCGATTGCTTTGATGGAGGAGCGAGCTCCAGGCACGCGCGACACACACACACAACACACCACACACGACACACACACACGCCGCACACGCGCACACACACACGCACGCACGCACGCACACACACAACACCAACCGCACACACACACGCGCACACAGCAACACACACAGCACGCACGCACGCCAACACACACACAACACACGCACACACTCAGACACACACCCACATACACATGCAGACACACATCACACACGCACACACATTCACCAACACGCCACACAACACTCACACACGCACCGCACGCACGCACGCACGCACGCGCGCACGCACAAACACACACGCATACACAAGACACAACACACACACGCACACCGCAAACACACACACACACACACACGCACGTACGCAACACACACACGCCACACACGCACGTACACAGCACGCACCGCCACTTACACACAATACACCACGCAAGCACGCACGCACACACACGCACGCACACACACACGCACGCACACACGCACGCACGCACGCACGCACACACACACACACATGCACGCACGCACGCACGCACGCACGCACGCACGCACACGCATGTCCTTGAGTGATATTTAGCGATGCGGCCGTGCGTGGCTATTATGTTTGACAAAGATACTCTTTTCAAGAGACTTCCGTATTTCCCAGCTGTCAAGTCAGCCGAGGCATAAGTGCGTATCGCATCGTATCGGACATAAATCTTCGCAAGCATTTCGCAGGCGCGCGCATATTTCTTCTGAGGGTGTGCGTATAAAAACGTCCAGGTTTTAGTAGAATGTCAAGCAGTAACGATAGCGCTTGAACAACAACATCATCATCAATACGGTGGCCATTTTACGAATAGCACCTAAAACAATTTGGAGTGGGCCTGAGAAAAATTTTTCGTATCGAATTATTGATTCTTCATCATATTTTGCTTGTAAGCCTCATTCTAGATTTAAAGATAACGCCGAAAAAAGCGACTATAGCTAACATTTCTCTCTCTCCTCCTTATTATATATATATATATATATATATATATATATATAGAGAGAGAGAGAGAGAGAGAGAGAGAGAGAGAAGAAGNAGAGGGAGAGAGAGAGAGAGAGAGAGAGAGCGAGCCAGAGAGAGAATGAGAGATATAGAAACAACGGGAATTAGATGCCACGAACGCACGTAACTCATGGAGAGAGGGTGATAAAGATAGAGAGGGAGAGAGCGAGAAAGAGAAATATGAACGCATGTAACTCATGGAGAGAGGGTGATAAAGATAGAGAGGGAGAGAGCGAGAAACAGAAATATATATAAAAGGAAAGAGAAAGATTGAGAGAGACACACACACACACACACAGAGGGAGGGAGAGAGAGAGAAAGAGAGAGAGAAAGAGAGAAAGAGAAAGAGAGAGAGAAAGTGAGAGAGAGAGAGA
>NW_014579457.1:12566-13128 GCF_000485595.1 Priapulus caudatus
GTGTGTGTGTGTGTGTGTGTGTGTGTGTGTGTGTGTGTGTGTGTGTGTGTGTGTGTGTCTCTCTCATGTAACTCATGGAGAGAGGGTGATAAGGATAGAGAGGGAGAGAGCAAGAAAGAGAAATATATATAAAAGGAGAGAGAAAAATAGAGAGAGTCACACACACACACACACACAGAGAGAGGGAGGAGAGAGAGAGAGAAGAGCGTTCGTGGCATCTAATTCCCGTTGTTTCTATATCTCTCATTCTCTCTCTGGCTCGCTCTCTCTCTCTCTCTCTCTCTCTCTCTCTCTCTCTCNTACTCTCTCTCTCTCTCTCTCTCTCTCTCTCTCTCTCTCTCTCTCTCTCTCTCTCTCTCTCTCTCTCTCTCTCTCTCTCTCTCTCTCTCTCTCTCTCTCTCTCTCTCTCTCTCTCTCTCTCTCTCTCTCTCTCTCTCTCTCTCTCTCTCTCTCTCTCTCTCTCTCTCTCTCTCTCTCTCTCTCTCTCTCTCTCTCTCTCTCTCTCTCTCTCTCTCTCTCTCTCTCTCTCCCTCCCTCTGTGTGTGTGTGTGTGTGTCTCTCT
>NW_014579457.1:14267-16767 GCF_000485595.1 Priapulus caudatus
GAGAGAGAGAGAGAGAGAGAGAGAGAGAGAGAGAGAGAGAGAGAGAGAGAGAGAGAGAGAGAGAGAGAGAGAGAGAGAGAGAGACAGAGAGACAGAGAGGGAGAGTAAGAGAGAGAGAGAGAGAGAGAGAGAGAAGAAGAGAGAGAAAAAAGGGAGAGGAGAGGAGAGAGAGAGAAAGGGAGAGAGGCGAGAAGAGAGAGACGAGAAGAGCAGAGCCAGAGAGACGAAGAGAGATAATAGAACAACCAGGGATTAGATCCGACACCATGTAAGCCATGGAGAAAGGGTGATAAAATAGAGAGCGAGAGAGCGATAAAGAGGAAATAATATATTAGAAAAGGAGACGAGAAAGAATAGAGCGAGTAGACCCAGCACAGCACACAGCACGCAGGGAGGGAGAGAGAGAGAAAAGCAGAGAGGAGAGAGAGAGAGAGAGAGAGAAGAGATGAGAGAGAGAGAAGAGAGAGATGGGAGGGAGAGAGAGAGAAAAGAGAGAGAGAGAGAGGAGAGAGAGAGAGGAGAAGAGAGAGAGGAGAGAGAGAGAGAGAGAGAGAGAGAGAGCAGAGAGAGAGAGAGAGGACGAGCCAGGAGAGAAGAATGAGAGAATATGATATATAGAAACAACGGGAATTAGATGCCACAAACGTACGTAACTCATGGAGAGAGGGTGATAAAGATAGAGAGGGAGAAAGCGAGAAAGAGAAATATATATAAAAGGAGAGAGAAAGATAGAGAGAGACACACACACACACAGAGGGAGGGAGAGAGAGAGAGAGAGAGAGAGATATAGAAACAACGGGAATTAGTGTGTGTGTGTGTGTGTGTGTGTGTGTGTGTGTGTGTGTGTGTGTGTGTGTGTGTGTGTGTGTGTCTCTCTATCTTTCTCTCTCCTTTTATATATATTTCTCTTTCTCGCTCTCTCCCGCTCTATCTTTATCACCCTCTCTCCATGAGTTACGTGCGTTCGTGGCATCACACACACACACACACACACACGACGGACGGACGACGACGACGACGAGAGAGAGAGAGAGAGAGAGAGAGAGAGAGAGAGAGAGAGAGAGAGAGAGAGAGAGAGAGAGAGAGAGAGAGAGAGAGAGAGAGAGAGAGAGAGAGAGAGAGAGAGAGAGAGAGAGAGAGAGAGAGAGAGAGAGAGANCACTCGCGCTGTCTCTTTCACTCTCTCGCACTCGCTCTCTCTCTCGCACTCGCTCTCTCTCTCTCTTTCTCTGTCTGTTTCTCTCTCTCTCCCTTTCTCTCTCCCTCTCCCCCCTCGCTCTCTCTCTCTCTCTATCTCTCTCTCTCCCTTTCTCTCTCTCTTTCTCTTTTCTCTCTCTCTCTCTCTCTCTCTCTCTCCCTCCCTCTGTGTGTGTGTGTGTGTGTGTGTGTCTCTCTCAATCTTTCTCTTTCCTTTTATATATATTTCTGTTTCTCGATCTCTCCCTCTCTATCTTTATCACCCTCTCTCCATGAGTTACATGCGTTCGTGGCATCTAATTCCCGTTGTTTCTGTACTCTATTCTATCTCTCTCTCTCCCTCTTCTCTCTCTTCTCTTTCACTCTCTCTCTCTCTCTCTCTCTTCTCTCTCCTGCTCTCTCCATCCCTCTCGTGGGTGTGTGTGTCTGTGTGTGTGTGTTGGGTGTCTCTCAGAATCTTCTCTTTCCTTTTATATATATTTCTGTTTCTCGCTCTCTTCCCTCTCTATACTTTATCAACCCTCTCTCATGATGTTACATTGGCGTCGTGCAGGCATGCTAATTCCGTGTTTCTATCAATCTCTCATCTCTCTCTGGCCTCATCTCTCTCTCTCTCGCTCTCATGCTCTCTCTTCCTCTCTCTCGTCTCTCTCTCTTTCTCCCTCTGTGTGTGACTATGTGTGGGTTGGTCGTGTGTGTGCCCATGGTGTGCCCTTCTGTGTTGTGTGTGTGTGTGTTTCTCTCTATCTTCTCTCTCCTTATATATATTTCTCTTTCTCTCTCCTCTCTCTCTTCTCTCTCTCTTCTTCTCTCCTCTCTCTCACCTCCCTCTGTGGCCTGTGTGTGTGTCTCGTGTGAGTGTGTGTGGTGTGTGGTTGGCTCTCTCAATCTTTCTCTTTCCTTTCTATATATATTGCTGTTTCTCGCTCTCTCCCTCTCTATCCTTTATCACCCTCTCTCCATGAGTTACATAGCGTTCGCTTCGCCATACCTAATTCCCGTTTCTATATCTCTCATTCTCTCGTCTGCTCGCCTCTCTCTCTCTCGCGCTCTCTCTCTTCTCTACTCTCTCTACTCTCTCTCTCTCTCTTTCTCCCTCGTGTGTGCTGTGCTGGTGTGTGTGGTGATGTTGTTGTGTAGTGTGTTGTGTTGTGTGTGTCGTGCTGTGTTCTCTCATCTAATCTTTCTCCTCTCCTTTTATAATATATATTCTCTTCTGGCTCTCTCCCTCTCTTCTTTATCACCCTTCTCTCCATGAGTTACACTGCCGTTCGTGCCATCTAATTCCCCGTTTTTTCTATATC
>NW_014579457.1:18633-20326 GCF_000485595.1 Priapulus caudatus
CACACACACACACACACACACACACACACACACACACACACACACACACACACAGCCCACGTTCATTCTATTAGAGACGGGGGAGGCTGGATGGTCGTGTGGGAACCGCCATGCCTCTTGTGGCGTGCTCGGCGGGCTGCAGGAGTAGACATGTAAGGAGGATCCGGAAGATGAGGAAGAAGCTGAGGATGCCTGGAGACGATGGGTCGTGCGGCCTCGCTGCCCCTGACAGCTATACTCAGCTATACGGCAGAATTCCAACACTGAATCCATATTCATGCGGCATCTTGCCTTAGAGGACATCAACGAAATGCTAAGTGTAAACCATATAAAATGGTTAAATTTGCATAAATAATTAGATTTAAGAATATGATCATAACGAGTTAACAACTTAGCACCAAATTTCGAGCTTTGCACAAGAGCTGAATACAGGAGTTTGCATGCTAATGGCTCTACTGCCTAAGTTTGCATAATATAATATAGCTGTTGTACAATGCATTACACATCAAGGTGCGTCTCAGAATAAGCAAAATCAAACAAAACGGATACGGTGTTAAAAGCAGACACGTCTTTAGAAACCTCTCAATTCGTATTTATGCTAACGATGAAAATAACATCATTGTTATTACCATATTATTATTATTATTATTATTATTATTATTATCTATATTTACACAATTATATCTTCACTATATTGTTACTGCTACTATTATTATCATCTGATGTTTATGTTAATCCTACACTATGACAAACCAACTCTGGCTACACCTATAAATCTATCACTGTAACACACCAAGATAAATTCAAGTTAGTACGCCACGGCGATGCGCACAACCACATTCCGTATACAAAGCTCGAACCCAGCGCCCATCCCCGTAGAAAACACGCCAATGAAAGGTATAAACAACGTTAACGAAAACAGCGGAGATGAGAAAAAACCGCGACACACGCGAAAGGGTAAGCCGTCTCACACATCTCCCCCCGGCGCGCACACGCACGCCCACACACGCATCGTGGGTGTGTAAACCCGGTAGCGGGTGGCGGCGGCGGCGGGAGGGTTGGACAACGTGCGAGCGCAGCGGCGTTGACTCCTGCAGTTTATCGTAAATATTGCAGGCGGTGCGGCGCGCAATCAATAGGCTACATTGTGAGCACCGCGCAGATTACGGCCGACGGTTTTAAGCACCTTTGTGGGAGGCTGGCATGTGCGCGAGATGATAGGTTGCGGAGGATGCTGGCTGGATGAAATGTCACACCGCCACGCAGCAGCTGCCCCGGCCCCGGCCTGGCACGGCGCGGCTCGCCGCTGAGCGCAGCGACGACTACAAACATTCGAAATATCCTCGTCGGGGTTTAAAATGGCGTGAAAAAACGCGAAAGGTAATCTGACGTGGATGCGGTGGACGGGAAGCACGACGCGTAGAGTGTCGTCTGGTGCCGCGGTGCAGGCAAGCACGAGCACAGACTGACGCCGAGACGCGAGTACATGTGTGTATAGGGAGTGACTGTGCGCGAGACAGAGACATGCACACGGGACGAACAAAAGGGAGGGTGGGAGAGTGCGAGAGAGAGAGAGACAAGCCCATGGGGACAAAGAAAGGGAGAACGAGAGAGAGAGAGAGAGAGAGAGAGAGAGAGAGAGAGAGAGAGAGAGAAAGAGAGAAAGAGAGAAAGAGAGAAAGAGAGAAAGAGA
>NW_014579457.1:20799-22443 GCF_000485595.1 Priapulus caudatus
CGCGTGGGTCGGGGTTGGGAAATCTGATTGCCTGAAGAAAAACCTGAAACTGGGCGGCAAATGGGGGCGTCTTTTAACTTGGCAGACGAATTCAGGTAAACGCATTCGAGATCAAGTCAATTGTATCGCGCGCTAGTGACTCCTCTCCCCTCCTCGCTATCATCCACGCCTCTGTCTCTAGATATTGTATATATCTATTAACCTGTCTAGCTATATTATCTATCTATATATCTGTCTATCTTTTTAATCTAAAATCTATGCTAATACTATATATATTAATATAGGATATATATTATTGGCTGTCTGCCTGTTATCTAGTTGTTTTGGCAATAGTGTCTGTCGCACCCATCCATCCATATGTCTCGCTCTCTCTCTCGCTTTCTTTTTCCCCGTGTGCATCCAGAGAGAGAGAGAGAGAGAGAGAGAGAGAGAGAGAGAGAGAGAGAGAAAAAGAGAGAAAGAGAGAAAGAGAGAAAGAGAGAAAGAGGTGCACGCGAGGAGAAAGAAAGGGAGAACGGGAGAGAGAGGATGCACACGGGGAAAAAGAAAGCGAGAGAGAGAGCGAGACATATGGATGGATGGGTGGACAGACATATTGACAAACAACTAGATAGACAGGCATACAGCCATATATATATATATATATATATATATAGATAGATAGATAGACAGATATATAGATAGATATATAGCTAGATAGGTTAATAGATATATAAATATCTAGAGAGAGGTGCATGATAGCGAGGGAGGGGAGAGGAGTTCACTAGCGAGCGATAAATTACTTCTTTGAACAGCGTTTACCTTGACTTCGTCTGCCAAGTTAAAAGACGCCCACATTTGCGCCAGTTCAGGTTTTCTCAGGCAATCAGATTACCAACTAATGCCATACAGCACTTAGAGCAAGAACAAATTTGCTTTTATCGCGTTATCAGAAACAGTCGGGTCGGCGAGGAGAAGACAACCGCGCGCTCGTGTCGCGAAGCTGAGGAATTTCTGACTTGACAAATTGCGATCGCAGCGCCCGACTGGAAACATTGGCGGCGGCCATAAGCCGCTCAACTAATGACGCTGTTTATAGTCAGAGAGAATGATGGCGACAACAACCGCAACACGCGGTCTCTGATGGTCACTGCTACTGTAAGCAAACTACGTGGTCACTGTTACTGTAAGCAAACTACGTGGTCACTGTTACTGTAAGCAAACTACGTGGTCACTGTTACTGTAAGCAAACTACGTGGTCACTGTTACTGTCATCAAACTACGTGGTCACTGTTACTGTCATCAAACCAACATTGTCACTGTTACTGTCATCAAACTACGTGGTCACTGTTACTGTAAGCAATCTACGTGGTCACTGTTACTGTAAGCAATCTACGTGGTCACTGTTACTGTAAGCAAACTATGTGGTCACTGTTACTGTCAGCAAACCGACATTGTCAATGTTACTGTCCGCAAACTACGTGGTCACTGTTACTGTAAGCAAACAACGTGGTCACTGTTACTGTAAGCAAACTACGTGGTCACTGTTACTGTAAGCAAACTACGTGGTCACTGTTACTGTGAGCAAACTACGTGGTCACTGTTACTGTAGCAAACTACGTGGTCACTGTTACTGTAAGCAAACTACGTGGTCACTGTTACTGT
>NW_014579457.1:23403-24706 GCF_000485595.1 Priapulus caudatus
TGTTACTGTAAGCAAACTACGTGGTCACTGTTACTGTCAGCAAACTACGTGGTCACTGTTACTGTAATCAAACCAACATTGTCACTATTACTGTAAGCAAACTACGTGGTCACTGTTACTGTCAGCAAACTACGTGGTCACTGTTACTGTCAGCAAACCGACATTGTCACTATTACTGTAAACAAACTACGTGGTCACTGCTACTACATCCAACCTAGATGGTCAATGAATTCTACTGTGACCGATCGGCGTGGTCACTGCCACCGCCACCGGAGTCAGCAGCGCGTCAACTAACGGAGATGATCGTGTTGTCACGCGCGACGCGCTCTCATATACTAGGAAATCACATTCATCAAACCTATCTGCGGCGACGTGACGTCCATCCCTGAACGCCCCCGTCACCCGCCTGACTCGCAGGACTCTCTCACGAGCGGACAACGCTGTGGCCCCTGTCCAGGACCGGCACGTGTATGACAAAGAGCTCAGATATGACAAGGGGCTGACATTATCTGACATTCTCCCACTAACAAGTGCTCGGCAAATACGCGCCTGAGTGGGTTTTGTTGTCGGCAGAAACGCTCGCGAGTGTGTGCACCGGTGTTCGATGGAAAGCGACGCGGAATTCACTATTATCGCCGAATAAATATTTCATCTCGTGATCAATACGCGCGCCATTGTGCGCGCGCAAAATAGGTGGCTGAATGGCCATTTAAAGGTATTTTGTGCGCGTAAAGGACACTCGTGAATGGCAATCCTATCGGACGATATCACGAAGCACGTCGTGGCGTCTTGATGAATAACGCAATGAGTGATTGCGCCCATAAAGCATTGTGCGCGACTCTCCATACATTATCGGGTCATAATCTTCCGGGTGCAGATCTCGCGCGCGCGACGCGCCGAGGCCGTATCGATGCGACATATCAGTCGCTGCATGCCTAATATCGCCGCTCGGTGCATGTTAATTCTTACCCGGCCGCCTTATCTCGACCGCTGGCGGCGGTGGCGCTGCCGGCGGCGTCCGCTTCGCGCGCGCGGCGTCTGCGAAGCGTAGTTACCGCGGGAAGCTACCGCAGCGCCGCGCCGCGGTGGCTCTGCGGTAGCGAATGATGTACGAACGAGGAGGAGTGGGAGGTGACATCGCTATATGATGTACGCGGGGGAGGGGGTGGGAGGTGACATCGCTGTATGATGTACGCGGGGGAGGGGGTTTGAGGTGACATCGCTGTGTGATGTACGAACGGAGGAGGGGGTGGAGGTGACATCGCTGTATGATGTACGCGGGGGAGGGGGTTTGAGGTGACAT
>NW_014579457.1:25667-26380 GCF_000485595.1 Priapulus caudatus
CGTGCGTGTGTGTGTGCGCGCGTGCGTGTGTGTGTGCGTGCGTGCGTGTGTGTGTGTCTGCGTGCGCGCGCGTGTGTGCGTGTGTGTGCGTGTGTACCGTTGTTGAAAATCAGTGCGCGCACGTGGGTGTATGTGGATGCGTGCACGTGCGAGTGCGTGCGTTCGTGTGCGTGCGTTCGTGTGCGTGCGCCTGTTTGTGCGTAAATCTCGCTGTGCGCCTAAGTGACCTCTGCATATTGGACAGATTTGTCATACTTCTAATCAGCACAGGGACAGCGGCACATGAAAGTGATCAATGACATTATGTCGGCTGTTCGAATATCGTCGTGGTGGGAGTGCGTCCCCCGATCCCAGCACTGAGATGTCTTCAAGTCCTCTCCAGCGACCCGAGCCGCGCAATTAAACATGACCAATATCCATCCGTACGTGTGTGCGCGCGCGAGCGATTGAAGTGGCTCCTCTCTAGTGCCTATATATACGCCATAACCTCACACGCACACACACAGCAGATACATGCTGTGTGTGCCTCACACGATTTCATCATCGCAGCGTGCGTCTATAGGTGAGGGGCGGGGGAATTGGGAGGAGGGTTGTTGCAAATATGGCCTTGACGTTCTTACGTGAAGTCTTCTATATGTTATTGCGTACGTCGTGTATGTACGTGTGTGTGTGTGTGTGTGTGTGTGTGTGTGTGTGTGTGTGTGTGTGTGTGT
>NW_014579457.1:26731-28188 GCF_000485595.1 Priapulus caudatus
CTCTCTCTCTCTCTCTCTCTCTCTCTCTCTCTCTCTCTCTCTCTCTCTCTCTCTATCTCTCTCTCTCCCACAACTCTCTCGCTCTCTCTCTCTCCCACATCTCTCTCGCACGTTCCCTCTGTGTGATTATAACAGAGCGGCGGCGGCGGCGGCTCTCTGCCCCGTATATTAATCCATTATTTTATTAATACGATATGATGATACTCGCTGTGTCACAGTCGAGCTGATCTGAATGCACGCACCTTCGCGGCGGACCTAGCCGCTCGCCATTATCAAACACTCCCCAGGGGGCACTGCGGGGACGAGCGCGCCCGCACACACGCAAGCACGCTCACCGTAAAAAAAGCGGCGCTCTCAAAATCAACAATATTTTCAATCCATTATTGACAAGTGTAATGAACACGAGCCAACGACCGCCAGCTTGCGCTCCCCCGTGCACTGACCAGCGCGCAGCGGCAGCAGGGATATATATATATATATACGAGCTCCGTGAGGCCAGGCGGAGGCTGCGTACGTCTGTCTGCGGTGCCGACAGGTGTACATACATATGACTACATTTTCGCTCCCCTCTCTTCCACGCCCCTTCTTTCTCTCGCTCTCTCTCTCTCTCTCTCTCTCTCTCTCTCTCTCTCTCTCTCTCTTTCTTTCTCTCTCGCTCTTTCTTTTTTTCTTCGTTCGCGTCACATCCCTCTCTCTCTCTCTCTCTTTCTTTTTTCTTTCTTTTTTCTCTATCTCTCTCTAACACATTCTCTCTCACTCACTCCCTTTCTGTTTCACCCACGAACGCACACGCCTTTCGAGCACCTGTCTCCCGTAGCCACGCGATGCACAGTGAAAGATGCGCCATTAGTGAGTGGATGCGAGATGCGTAGATGGATGTGGGAGGAGAATGAGGTGGGGGCGATCGAGCGACGAGAGCGTTTTTACTTCAAGCAGCGCCACCACGGCGACACTGATCCAGGCGACTGAGGCGTCCGTATGGAGCCTCCTCCCCCAAAGACANAGAGAGAGGGAAAGAGCGCACGCGAAAGAGAGAGAGAGAGAGCGTAGAAAAAGAGAAAGAGAGGGAGAGAGAGGGACAGAGAGCCAAACAGAGCGAGCGAGCGAGTGCGGATCTACACCCCAGCCTCTCTGATGACGCCACAATCCAGCCGCAGGTTGTGAGCTTCTTTGCGTGGAGAAATCAGGTCCATTCAGCATCGCCCAGCGACCGGCTTACGCGGGCCACCTTTGTGCGGCGCAAATCTCCGACTATCGATTTTGTATTGGTTTTGCGTAAATCGAGACGCCCGCTCGCCGGTTTAATTCGCCAACAAGCACGTCTCGCGGCGCGCAGGTTTGCAGGTTCACAGGCACGCTGATTGGCCGTCGCCGTGACCGCGGGGCGCGGCGACACACGTACGTACGTGGCTCACGGCGACACGCGCGGGCGTGTGTGTGTGTGTGTGTGTGTGTGT
>NW_014579457.1:29749-30499 GCF_000485595.1 Priapulus caudatus
GAGAGAGAGAGAGAGAGAGAGAGAGAGAGAGAGAGAGAGAGAGAAAGAACGAGCGAATGAGTGAGCGAGATGAGCAGAGGTCTGATGAGTGCAGGCTAGCATCGCACACCTACCCGCACGCGCGCAGCAGGCGCCCCGCTGCATCCGGCGTCCGACGCGCCATCTACCGCGACCCAAACGAACTAGAAAACGATAAATAAAAACGATACCTCACTCTAGATTGCCGTATCGCGCTACAGACAACGGCGCGGTTCACCGCGACCCCTACACACGCGTACCACCTCCGTGCAGAGAAACGACCGAGGCGACACCAGTAATTCTCCGATGGATAGATGACGACGCATTTGCTCCGCGGGCGTGTGCCTGTCAGACTAACGGGCAGCAGGTCTCTCCTAGCACTCAGCTGATGAGGTAGCCACTAAAACGCCGACCGGTCGCCCCGGCCTTCGATACACGCGACCGAGACGCAGTTGTCTCGGAATGCACAAGCGACACTAATATAGTAATATTACACATTCTACGCTGGAAGCAATTTCAGAAGTACGGATCGGCGGCTTGTTTTCCTTCGATTTCCAAACGCCACGCAGCGGCAATGTTGTTAACAGAGCGACAGACGCACCGTGACCCTGTAGACATGCTAACAACATGAAAGAGCGAGTGAAAGTCGGAGATGAATTGTGTGTGGGAGTGTGTGTGTGTGTGTGTGTGTGTGTGTGTGTGTGTGTGTGTGTGTGTGAGAGAGAGAGAGAG
>NW_014579457.1:34556-35779 GCF_000485595.1 Priapulus caudatus
ATATATATATATATATATATATATATATATCAAAAGTAGATAATAGGGAATCCTAGGGGGATAATAGGGATTACCTATTATCTACTTCTGATCAAACACGTCAGCGTCCAACGTACCAGCGCAAAGCGAACGTAGCCTAATAAATGCATGTAAGAAATATATAGAGCTAGCTACCTGTGCTAATTCCTCAGAATGAAAACGCGGACCCCCCTCGGCGAGCTGCCCATCGCTACCTCCCAGCGTTCCATTGACTCAGTTGCATAATGCGGTTAGATATTATCCTGTTTTCTAGACAGTTTGCTTTCAAAAGAAACAAAGGTGAGCCACTCTGGAGTAATTGCGTAATATCAGTAGCGTTTACCTAGGGAGGCACGCACAGACACGTGAGCGAGGTAAATGCTGGATTACTGGCGACAAAAGGCGTGCGCATTACGTAATCGTGTGACAATGTGTAACCATAATCTGTGCACGTCCTCGCGCGTGCGTGTCCACGTTTGTGCGTGTGTGCGTTTATGTACGTGCATATCCACGTTTGTGCGTGTCCTCGCGTTTATGTACGTACATATCCTCGTGTGTGCGTGTCCTCGCGGATTTGTACGTACATATCCTCGTGCGTGCGTGTCCTCGTGTGTGTGCGCGTGCATATCCCCGTGCGTGCGTGTCCTCGTGTGTGTGCGCGTGCATATCCCCGTGTGTGCGTGTCCTCGTGTGTGTGCGCGTGCATATCCCCGTGTGTGCGTGTCCTCATGTGTGCATATTCTGATGTGCGCGTGTCCTCGCGTGTATATGCGTTCATATCCTCGTGTTTACATATCCTCGTGCGTGCGGTCCTCGTATGTGTGCGCGTGCGTGCATATATGCGCGCGCGTGCTCGTTGGCATCTGGGTGTGCGGTGTGTGTATGTGAAAGCCGCACTGGTCGTTTATGCGACAGCCTGCTATAATAATAAATCAGTGAACAATTACTTTACGCCATCGATTGCAATCGGAGCGGATTTTCTTCATTACCGCGCGCGTCTATTCACATTTCATAAAACAAACACTGTCAGACATCAGCAATGTTTCACGACAGCAGATGACACCCTTCCACCATCCCTCCCTCCCTCTGTCCCAGCCACGCGGGTCGCAAGAATGAAAGCCCTCCCTCCCTTCCTCTCTTTCCTTCCCTCCCACCCAATCTCAAATACCTCTATACAAGACTACTAATATATATATATATATATA
>NW_014579458.1:0-9799 GCF_000485595.1 Priapulus caudatus
GGTTTATCAGTTCGATTAACTGTTTAACAATAAAACCAGGTTCATTAAATGTCATGAGTTGCAGTAGTAATAAAATGGAAATTGGATAATAAAATGAATGATTTGTACTTTTTCATCTGCAATATACGACACGCACTGACGCATTCATGTACACATACACACATGCACACAAACACAAGCACACACACATACACGCACGCACGCACACACACACACACACACACACACACACACACACACATATGTATATATATATATATATGTGTGTGTGTATGTGTGTGTGTATACATGGGAATATGTACATCGGGTTTCTAGGCTACTGTGAAGAACATTTATTTTATGATGATAAAGCCATGTCATTAACCTGTTGGCGAGACATTCGGCAACTTAGTAGTACTAGTACTACCGCTGGCCCAATGCTGTCGTTCCTTACACGTTTGACGACGCGTAATTATGTTTGCTGATTGCCAGGCTACTGGGTGGGCCGGGCTCGCGCGCGCTCGCCCGTGGTGTGTGTGTGTGTGTGTGTGTGTGTGTGTGTGTGTGTGTGTGTGTGTGTGTGTGTGTGTGTGTGTGTGTNGTGTGTATGTGTGTGTGTGCGTGTGTTTGTGTGCATGTGTGTATGTGTACATGAGTGCGTCAGTGCGTGTCGTATATTGCAGATGAAAAAGTACAAATCATTCATTTTATTATCCAATTTCCATTTTATTACTACTGCAACTCATGACATTTAATGAACCTGGTTTTATTGTTAAACGGTTAATCGAACTGATAAACCCCCCACCAACCAATAAGCTTTCAATAATAGAATAACTTAGTCTTATGCCGTTTAATATTTTGCCTTAACCGCATAATACGCGATATATATCATATCTATAATATATCCCATCTATACTCCCTTATATTTGTTAATCAATCTATGCGTGTATGTGGTTCTGTCTAACAGTTGTACATATCGTTGAGTTTAACAATGTCAGACGTGGCGAAGCCTCCCCCGACGTGTGGCTGTCCGAGATAGATGGTTGCATCCGGGTCGTTCTTAGCCGTGATCGTCGGCCGACCATTCTTGGAGAAGGCCCACGTTTGGTAGTGCATGACAGACGTGAGATCGTAATCGTTGTAGATGGTGATGTAGGATGAATCGTACATGTCGAAATTGTATTCATAGCCTGCGCAACGCGTGGTAACAACGATATAGTGTCAAAGAGATCCTACATCCCTAGAATGTTAGGGTATATTATGATACTAAGTATATAAATAATAGTTTAAATTTTATATATTACCACTTTTTCTACGTAGCGTAGTTTAAGCCGTTTTTAACTGAAAATATGCAAAGAACATAAGGTCATGTGTCCCTTTCATATGCGATAATGGTAATAGCGTGGAATGTATTTCACGATATAATTCGCATATGTTAATTGTTAGCAATGCTTTAGACGAGGACCGCCGCAATTTACTTAAATACGATCGGTAGTAACGAATTGCTTACATACGTGGTTTCGGGATGAAATAAATTAACTACCACATTATTGTGAAATCTGATGAACTTATTTCAATATAGAAAAAAACGGCGTCCAATGAACAACATGAGAAAAATTATCACACTTGTTCTAAAAATACATTAGGTCTATATAATACATATTAAGTGTGTGTGTGTGTGCGTGTGTGTGTGCGTGCGTGCGTGCGTGCATGCGTGCGTGCGTGCGTACGAGCGTGCGTGCGCGCGCGTGTGTGTGTGTACGCGCCTGCTTGCGTGCGTACATGCGCACGTGCGCGGGTGTACGCGCGTGTGCGTGCATGCGTGCATGCGTGTGTGCAGGCGTGTGCGTGTACGTGTTAGCGTGTGTGTGTGTGTGAGTGCACGCGTGCGTGTGTGCGTGTGTGTGTTTGCGCGTGCATGCGTGAGTGCGCGTTTTTAAATGCGCATTTCATGATCACTTCATGAGGATTACCATCCATGATGTTTTCCCAGTATATGTCGACGTAAGCATCTCTGTCGTAGCGACTCTGCGTGTGGTAGAAACCAGCCGCGTGCATCATCTCATGAATGGCCGTCATCTTGTACTCGCACCCACTCCCAAGAGACAGATCCTGGGGATAGTTGCTGTATATTCTACCAACGTACGACCAGCAGCTAAAAAGAGAGAAACGGTGAGGCACGTACGAGCGAAATTGCTACGTGCATTGCTACATTCAATTATCGACTGCTATTGTCATGTATATTGGGCCAAGTGTTCCTGTATAGGCAGGAAGGGGTATTTATTGTATAAATAATTATGAAGCAGATACATGTGAGAAGCAAACCGCGATAAAATTATATTCTTTCTTAATTCTTCCTTAGATTTTTCTTTTACTTACCTACTTAGAACGTGTAGAATGCTCGTGTGAGATAGAAGAAAACGGAGAAACAGTAGGACGTAAGAGAGAGAGAGAGAGAGAGAAAGAGAGAGACAGAGCGAATAAGAGAGAGAGAGATGAGAGTGAGAGTGAGCGAGAGAAGAGAGAGTGAGCGAGAGAGGAGATCGAAGAGGAGAGAGGAGAAAGAGAGAGAGAGAGAGCAGAGAGAGACGAGCTGAGAGTGAGCCGAGAGAGGTAGAGAGGGAGAGAAAGAGAGGAGGCGAGAGGGAGAGTCGAAGAGAAGAGAGAGAGCGAGTAGCGGGAGATCGAGAGAGGAGAGAGAGAGAGCGAGAGCAGAGAGAGGAGAGAAGAGAAGAAGAGAGAGAGAGTGAGAGTGGCGAGAGAGGAGAAGAGTGACGAGAGAAGGGAATCGAGAAGAGAGAGAGAGAGAGAGAAGAGAAGAGATGAGAGAGAGAGAGAGAGAAGAGAGAAGGGGAAGAAGAGAGAGAGATGATCGGAGAGAAAGGAGAGAGATAGAGAAAGAGCAACAGAGAGCGAGAGGGAAGATGAGCGAGAGGGGAATCGACAAAGAAGAGAAGCCGAGAGCGAGAAAGTTGAGATGAAGTGAGCGAAGCGGGAGAGAGGAGCGAAGAGGGAGATCGAAAAGATAGAGAAAGAGAGAAGCGAGGAAGTGACCAGAGAGGGAGAGCGGAAAGAGAGAAAAGAGTGAGAGAGAGGGGAGATCGAGAGAGAAGCGAGAGGAGATCGAGAGAGAGAGAGCGAGAGAGAGAGAGCGAGAGAGAGGCGAGAGAGCGAGAGAGACGAGGGAGAGTGAGCGAGAAGGAGAGAGTGAGCGAGCAGGAAGAGAGAGAAAAAGAAGAGAAAGTGAGCGAAGAGGAAGAGGGAAGAGGGAGAAGAAAGAAGGGAGAGCAGAGAGAGAGAGAGAGAGAGAGAGAGGAGAAGAAAACGAGGAGAGAGAGAGTGACAGAGAGGAAAGAAAGAAGACAGAGAAGAGAGAAAGAGAAGAGAAAGAGAGAGAGAGTGAGTTGGAGCGAGAGAGGGAGCGAGAGGAGCGAAGAGGAGATCGAGAGAGAGAGAGAGAAGAGATGAGAGAGGAGAGAGAGAGGAGCGAGAGATGGAAGAGGGGAGGGAGAGAGAGAGAGAGGAGAGAAGAAGAGAGAAAGAAAGAGTGAGAGTGAGCAAGAGAGGAAAAAAGAGAGAGAGAGAGAGAAATTGAGCGAGAGAGGCGAGAAGAGAGGGAAAAGAGAGAGAGAGTGAGAGTGAGCGAAAGAGGCAGAGAGAGAGTGAGAGAAAATCAAAGAAGAGAGGAGAGAGAGAAGAGAGAGAGAGAGAAAGAGAAAGAGAGAGCGAGCGAGAAGAGAAATATAATGTTTATATATCTGTAATACTATATATTTCATAATTAACGCAGACAAAGAGCGGCGGATGGCGCAGACTCGAATACCGCATTGGAAATGAAATTAACGATTTGAGAGTTTGATCAAGACACCGGATTAGTAGAAAATAAACCATTCATTGTAAACTTTACAACAGAAGATCGCAAATATGCCTCAGCCCTCAAACAAACCCAAAAGGGCTTCAAAGATCGTACGGCTGCCGACATCCAGCCACTCCGAATATAATCAGCTGAGATTAATATATGAAATAAAAAATACCGTGCTTAATTAGTTTTTGCCGTCGTATTTCGTATTTCATTTCACATTTACCGCCTCCCTTATATATATAACAATCTACTATCCGAAAACCCTTGGGACCATACACTTTTCGAATTCGAAATTTCGATTTCGAAAGGTAGCATACAGATATACATACGCGTAATATCTCCCAAACTATCAGTGTGTGAGTTGTTGTACAGGTAGCACTGCAATATATTTAGAGTAATCAAAACATAAATTTCGCAGTAAACCTTGGTGACCAACACAACGACAAACGCGAGTTTGGTGTGCAGACGACCTCCACGAAAATCTTTCGGTTTCTAGCTTCGTTTTCACATTTCGGATAATAATTGTCTAACGCAATAATGCTTATATAATCGATAATAGCCGTCGGACCTTGATGATCGGACTTAGAACTACTCATGAACTTTGTGGAACCCAGTCGGATGCATGTGGTTTTGTAGTCATCGTCAATGCATACTAGCACCACACCTCGTTCGCCTGTATCTAGTCGTACACAAAAAAGACGATCTTGGTTTGTAGATCTAGCACTATAGCCCTGTGTACCAACGAGGATGGGTTGTAAGTAGATACTGAGTACTGGAAGCTATTATCGGTGCCACGGTGACGAATTTGAACTGGATATGCTATATAGGCGAAGTATGATGAGCATGCGACTCAACGGACACATAATCAACAGATGCAAGAGAAGTTTGGCAATCAAAACAAATATACATACACACATAGTCACATACCCACACACACACGCACATACACACACACACAACACACACACACACACACACACACACACACACACACACATCACACACACATGAACACACACACCGCGCGTTACAAACACCACACACACACACACACGCACACATATACAAACACCACACACACCACACACACACACACACACACACACACACACAACCCACACACCACACTGCCCGCCGCGCCATATAGTAGCCTAGTTACTATTCACGGCGAGCACAATAACTCATAGTCCAGTGAAACGTGTAAGGAAGACGCATTGGCCATGGTAGGAGTCGCCATTGATGCCACCCCTGGTATTCACCTGTGCTGCAATACCGTGGTAAGTGATGGTATAATAGGAGTGCATAATAGTATTTCAGCTTCATCATTCACCTGACGAAGCGACTCGATCAGTCCGAGAGTCTCGCCCAACAGGTTAATGACATGCTTATCATCATAAACATATAAAATGCCTTCACAGTAGCCACTAATAACCCGAACATGTACCTATGCCCACACATATATATATATATATATATATAAATATTTAAGAACTGTAGTGTGGCATTGTACTTACTCCGTGTGCTACTGTAATAATATTCTATAGGTAATCTTTCATTATTGTCATCAAACCAACAGTAAAAACTATCTCTAGCTAACAGAAACACAGCATATAGATTGTTACAACGGAGTAGAGTCAGAAGATAGGAGAGACAATCAATTAAAGTACCAATTGGAGTCAAAATTATTTAGCAAAAATACTGTCGTTATTTTATAACAATCATAAGTCGCGAGCATATGCTTACATCAGCAACTTTGATGTCGTATTCCTTGAGATCTTGTTTGTTCATCACATCTGAAATATCATTGGTCTTTAAGAATTGTCCGCTACGTAGGAAGGACATTATATTGACCTGCATGGTATAAGCGTTTGACGCATACTTTATGACAGATCGATAGATACGGTGTTTGTAAATGGTAATTATATACCCCGTCATACGTATACGCGATTTAAAATAGTTTTATAATATATAATATACTGAATAACATTAAGAAAAGACAACTTAATTAATATTTTTACTATCAGTAATATTTAGCATTCTTTGAATAATAATAATATTATTATTATTTATTTTATACATATGAAATAGACATATAATATAGACATATATAATAATAGGAGTGTCTATATTATGACACTTCTGTGTATATAGTGTATCGTACACGCTCTCGCTCACCAATAGTGTTCACATCCGCAATGTGATCCATCACAGACGGCTGGGCGGCAGACGCCACACCCAGGCAGAGGCAGAATAAGGCAGCGACGAACAGCATCGTGGCAAGTTATACCGATGTATAGCGATCGAGTCTGACGGAAGACAACTGCATCTAGCTTTTATAGAGGCGCTCGATGGTTGGTTATCCATCCCTATACCGTGAGTTCTTATCGGGTAGATACCGTTAGCGCGGGAAATCGTGGCAGCTGCACATGTGGTGAAGTTTATTTCAACGAGATTGTGACGCCGAACGCGTAGATTGTTGCCCCATTATCTAGAGTACATATACAGGCTAGAGCGCAGTGCATGTGCTATACTGATCAAAACGCTCAATAACTTTATTCGGCTAATGTGTATATCTAGTTTGTACTTAGCCGAAAGCTGACCAGTACTAATGGAAAGTGATGCGGCTAATGTGTGTATTTAGTTTGTAACTGCATGCTGAAAGCTGACCAGTACTAATGGGCAGGGATGGGGCTAATAATGTGTGTATCTCTTCAGTGTGGAACTAATTTTAACAGCTGTTTATGTGTCCGGCAGATAAATCGGGCTTTCAACCAGCTGATGTGGTGTAAGATTAGCCCGGGTGTGTCGATGCGCTGCCGCTGGTAGTGGTGGCCGGAATGCCATTAGCGTTGCTACATTTCCCCCCACGCCGGGGAAAGACGATGACCCATCGTCAATGCAGTTCCGGCTGCTCTAGTAAAGTGGGGTGTAAAATTCCGTATGAAGAGCAACGGTAATGTCATTTGCCGGACTGTTAGAGAATGGTATTATTTTAGTCAATTATAATGTGCATTTAGAAAACTGATAAATGAAGAGGTAGCACAGGTAGATAGAAGATGTAGCCGTTAGAAGTGATTAGGGGAATGTAAGAAATGGCCTGGACTTTAGAATAGTAAAAATTTGCAAACAAGATGACCATTAGAATGTGGAAAGCAAGGAAGCATAATAATAATAATAATGTTACTACCGCTTCCTATACAAGCTATCCTAAGCTATATAATAAGGCTTCCTATACAAAACAAGTAACGATAAAGTTCGATCACCATACGAGTCAGAACTTCAACACATTTGGCAGTAAACATTTTGATATCGCTGCAATTACTTTCACTTTTGCGTCTTTTTATGCTGTAACGTACGTGCATTGTCCTATACAACCTACAATACCTACAATACAACATATGCGCGTACCGACACGCATTACCGAATACCGTATTACCGAAACCACGTTTAAATCCATCGAGCTTAATTCGTGCTCCATTACATATCATATTCATAATCATCATCAGCATATCATATTCATAATCATATTCATCATAATCATAATCATTCATATTCATATTCATAATCGTCATAAACCACTTAATCCCATTAATACACACAGCACGGATTATTACCATAATCCATTATTACAATACCGATGTGGATCTGACAACCTTTGTCACTTCCACACATCATACAGCCAACAAAAAGACGCCAAACTGATTTCATATTTTCCATTAAATGTTGTAGGCCTATATCAAACTCTAATTGAAGAATGTGTTTAGCAGTCTGACAATATAGTGTAAACGTACCGTTACGACAAATTCAAAAACGATGACAAATTTCTACATAACGTTTCACGCAAAGATTACACCAATAAATACTACAATCAACGAGGAATAATAACACGTCCCGTAGGCTGTGAAACAATCGTATATCGGCAAAAATGGTTGCGTACCTCGAAGGTGTGAGCTTCGAGACATTATAATATACACTTTTTTGGTATTCAATAGGAATAATGGATCAGGAAGGGTATGGTTGGGTGGGGGTGTTTTGGGCTCTAGGTGTACATTCCCCTCTGTGCTTTCCTCCGAGTCATACTTATACCGTGACACCTAAACAGAACGGTTACCCCCTCAGGTGAATCTCGTAGTTCTGCTAACGGGCGTAAATCTACCTATGCCCCTACCTCACTACTCTCGCTCTCTGTCCCACGATTCTGTTCGTGGACTACCTCAGCGAGTCCGAGGGCGTGTATCCCAGGCCCTTGCATTAACCTGTGCGTCTACCTAGCACCTCGACTTATTCCCTTAAGACTATATGCTTTGTCTCGGGAATTCGGGCATTCTACGCATTTCAGAAAACTCGTAACCCGAAATCAAGACCCTCTACCACGCTGCCCAGTGAAGGTCTAATAACTTCACGTCTAACACATGCCATCGTTTCTATAGGTAAATCAGTCATGGCTAACGTAATAAAATAATAGGATGTTGAGGGTGGTGGAGGGGATAGTGGCGGTAGTTACAGGTGGAGAAAAGTGCTTTAATATTTCGCTAAGTAATACGCTTGTACCTTTCAAAGCTAGTTTAATACGAAATCTATTTATGCCGACACAAGAATTTGTTTCACTCACCCGCCTCGATCGAACCATATTCTTGATCGTTTGTGGTCTTTTCAGCTGATATCTCGCTATTTTGTCGCTGTCCGGCATCAGCCGATTTCTGTCGGTCCTTGCGTGTAGCTGACTCGCGCGTTGTTCTGGTTGCTATAGTGGTTCGGGCGAAATCAATACTTCAGCGCCTCTGCAGCTGCCTCCGGCCTCCGTATGTAATGCTTGCTTGCGACGGCCGTCGATCGGATCCGCGTGCGGTCCGTTGCAGCGTGATAGCATAAGGTAGAAATCTTTTGCTGCCTCGATATGTGAATCGGAGTTTTTCTGTGTCGTTCCTGCTTCCTCCATAGCCAGGTCGTACAATTGTGGATGTTCTGGGTCTATAATGCGCTATTTGCAGCTGCATATTACTGTTCCTATGTATTTCTATACATTTTGCTCGTATATATACGGCGAATCTCTGCATATCGAATGTCACAATCTTCTTCTCTTATTCTCTTCTCTTCTCTTTATCTTCTTCTTTTCTTATCTGCTCTTCTTCTTCTCTCTTCTTCTTCTCTTCGTGTTCCTCTTCTTCTCTTTGTATTCCTCTTCTTCTTCTTCTTCTTCTTCTTCTTCTTCTTCTTCTCTTTGTATTCCTCTTCTTCTTCTTCTTCTTCTTCTTCTCCTTCATCTTTTTCCTCCTCTTGCGTTGTCCTTACTCAGTGTTTCTCTCGACTTCCGTGCATCGTATAGCTATAGTACCAGAGAAATTGTAGGCTCATCTCGTGCAGCTCAGTGAAACGGCAGTGATGCGTATATCGGCAGCACCCTTTGTTGTGTTTCGAATCCTGGTCGACGGCCCAATGTAGTCGCTGGATAATTTCGGCTGCCAGACAACTGTGCGCTTATAGATGATTGCTATATGCGCCGTGAAATGCGTGAATAACTTAGAAACAAAATAAGTAGAAGGTAGAATTGGTAATCGTTTACAACTGCCGTTCCACTGTATATTCTATACTTACAAAACACGTACAATTCACACAGGGTAACTAGAGCTGAGAGGGTCTATGTCCCCCGGGGTACTGCCGGAGCGTACCCTGGGTACGGTCCGGTATACCGGAACGTACCCTGGTACTATCTAATATGCCGGACCGTACCTCGCCTACTCCACTAACGAGTCTAGGGAGTCGCCTATGCCTACTCCCCAACCCTAACCATATCAGGATGAGATAGTTACCAGGGTACGTTCCGGTACATACCGGACCGTATCCAGGGTACGTTCCGGCAGTCCCCTGGGGGACATAGACCCTCTCAGCTCTAGTTACCCTGTGTGAATTGTACGTGTTTTGTAAGTATAGAATATACAGTGGAACGGCAGTTGTAAA
>NW_014579458.1:9824-12045 GCF_000485595.1 Priapulus caudatus
TTTCCGTTGTACACTCTAGGTATTATTAGCTCTTGATATATATACATATGTGTATGTCTCTCTCTCCCCCTTCAATTCTTTCACGCTCTTTCTTTTTCTCTTTTTATGTCTCGCACATACTCCCTCCATCCATGCTTAGCTCTGTTCTCTGTTACGCGCGCTCTCTCTCGCTTCTTCCCTCTCTATCTATCTCTATCTCTCTGTTAACCCACCTCTCTCGCACTTGATCTCTCTCATTTTACTTCTCTCGTTCTCTTACTCGCGCGCTCCGTCTCTCTTTCTTCACCTCTCGCTCTCTCACACTTACTCCACGTCTCTCTCTCTCTCTCACACACACACTTACTCAACGTCTCTCTCTATCGCTCTTCCCCGCGCGTTCGCTCTCTCTATCTTTCTCTCTCCCTCTTCCTACCCCCAGCTCTCCCCCTCTTCCTATCCCCAGCTCTCTCTCTCTCACTCTCTCTCTCTCTTACTTACTCCCCCTCTCCCTCTTTCTCTTTATGCGATTATATGCCGATACAATTTATCGTTACGAAATCGTTAGAAAGTGCAAAGCTTGCGTTAATTACGTTAATTGCGTTAATTACGTTCAGCCTAGAATCGACGCACACTCGTCTTCTGCTGCTCGTTGGGTTAATTCTCCCTATGCTCACTATATTGAATGCAGCCACAGCACATACACGTATGGTGTACGGTTTGTCAATTTAGTCCAACCATATGTCGGTTTACACAAACACACACCATCTTTTCCATCAACCATACACATTGTAACGCCACCAACATGTTATTTGTAAAAACCTTATCTTCGTTTACAAAAACACGTGTACATTTTTCCTACCAACAGGTGCGCGCGCCACCGAACCACAATTTCCCCCACACTAGTTTGCTAAACCAACCTAGTAGTTGGTCAGCGAACGAACCAAGACTAGCAACAGACGCGGGTGAACACAAGAGAGCCCCGTGTCTTCCCGTGCGGGCTGTTTTATACCACTTCTTGCAAGATCAGCCGCGATGCTACTACCAAATATGTTTCTCCCAATCACTGCTGGCCACCGGGACGGCATAGGGTTGGGATTATTGGCTATGGTCAGTTTTTAGAGTGGTATGGAGTGGACGGCCAATGGCGAGTAACGAGTGGAGATGTGTTTACGCCCCCCTCGGCCACGTAGATGACCGACGTGGGTATGACGTATGCTGGATGATCGCTTACCGTAATTGAGCGTTAACGGCCGTCTGGAAATAACTTCATTCGGCTAATGTGTATATCTAGTTTGTACTTAGCCGAAAGCTGACCAGTACTAATGGGAAGTGATGCGGCTAATGTGTGTATTTAGTTTGTAACTGCTGAAAGCTGACCAGTACTAATGGGCAGGGATGGGGCTAATGTGTGTATCTCTTCAGTGTGGAACTAATTTTAACAGCTGTTTATGTGTCCGGCAGATAAATCGGGCTTTCAACCAGCTGGTGTGGTGTAAGATTAGCCCGGGTGTGTCGATGCGCTGCCGCTGGTAGTGGTGGAATGCGTTGCTCCAATACGATGTGATATCGATTATCTTATCTGCGCGCACGCCGATTCTATCCCTTCGGAAACGTCCCAGCTGTCCTCCTGCCATACGCCGCGCACACGCATACGCACACGCACACGCACACACACACACACGCACACGCACACACGCACGTGCACACGCACACGCACACGCACACACACGCACACACATACATACATACTGTACACACCATGAATGCAACATGGATGTAAATAGAGAGACAGACCGACCGCTGTCGCAGCTCAGCACGACAGGTGGCCAGGTGTGGCAACAGCATGGGTGGTTGGACGGAGGGAGAAGGAGACGGGCGGAGTCGAGGAGAGGAGAAGGTGAGGAGAAGATGAGGGGAGGGAAGGAAGAAAAAACGCGGGGCAGGGCAAGGAGGGGAGGAGCGGAAGGGGAGAGGATGGTACGAGGAGAGGGGAGGAGAGGAGGGGAAGAGGAGAGGGGAGGAGGAGAGCAGGGGAAGAGGAGAGGGGAGGAGGAGAGGAGGGGAAGAGGAGAGGAGAGGAAGGGACGAGGAGAGGAGAGGAGGGGATGAGGTAACTATAGGAGAAGCAGAGGAAGGGAGCGGGCGAGAAGCGCAAGGGGAGGAGGGGAGGGGAGGAGGTAACTATAGGAGAAGCAGAGGAGGGGAGCGGGCGAGAAGCGCAAGGGGAGGAGGGGAGGGGAGG